>NC_077231.1:317632858-317647858 GCF_027887165.1 Monodelphis domestica
CCAAAGTGGCCTGGGTTCCCTTGGAGCAAGTGTTTTCCTCCTCATTGCTTGTCATTGAGCAAAGACTAGATGATCATTTGAGGGAGTTCTTAGAGAGGAAATGGGTTGGACCAGTGACTCATGAGGTCCCTTCTAGTTTTTAGATCCTATGATTCTGTAGGTTGCTAGAGAATTGGGGATACTTCTCAATTCTCAGTTCTGAGACACAACCCTGATCTTAGACATCATTTCTATTTGATACATCCTAGTCTAGGAAAGGTATTTTCTGCTACCATGCAGCTTTATTTCAGAAGATGTAACACAGCCTATCCCACCCATAAAAGCATGCATACCAAAAAGGGGCTTCTCCTACATGTGTTATTACCACAAGGTCACCAGATGATGCAGTGGGTAGAGTTTGAGTCTTAGAGAAAGACCTGAGTTCGGGTTCTACTTCAGATATTTCTTAACTGTAAGATTGTAGAAGGATCATTTAAACCTTTTCTCTCTGTGTGTCCTCATCTGTATAATAAAGAGATGGGAGTGGATGGCTTCCAAAGTCCCTCCCAACTTTAATTCTGTTGTATATCCATCAAGTATGCACAAAGGCTTTAATCATTTCTCAGTCAACATTGTCCATGCCAATGATAGGTCAAACATTTTCCACCAGGCTGACCTCATAGGGAAACTTGTGTTTTAGATTAATAGTAAATATTGTTTGTGATGGACACGGGTGCAGGTTCTCAAACCCACATTCATGAAGGAGATGTCCCTAAGGAGGATTATCTCTTTTGTGCTCCCCACAAGCTGTGGCACAGGCTTAGGTGAGGACTTGTTTATACAACAAACTAAATCACCTGGGTGAGCTGGAGTGTAAAGATGCAGGTGCCAGGATGGAGATGACTGTGGGGGTGGGGGAGAGGGTTGCCATTGGCCAGCATAGAAACAAAACAGGAAATGATGCATTCTGAAGTCCCAGGCTGAAGCCTCTGGGTGCTTGACAATTTGGGCCAGTTTGGTCAGTTTTTGTTTGGATGTCCACATTTTATATACAAATTTCTCAGCACCACAGCAGAGACAAAAGCATGCCAATAAGCTATGCCATTCTGTTTCCTTACTTCTAAGACACTCTAGGCTTTTGATAAATATTGTTTTCAACATCTCCAGCAGCTTAAAATTCATTTGTGTTGAAGGTATGGGGTTGAGGCATGAGAAGGCTCACATCTTTACTCCAAACCTGTCAAAAGTATCTTCAGGGACAAGCCTGTGAGCAGGGGAAAGAAGGGGAAGGGAGAGGAATAGGAGGGGAAGAGGGAAGAAAGAACCTGGTTTCTGCTCCTCCCTTTGCTGTTAACTAACTTGGGCAAATCCATTCATTTCATTGGTCCTCAGTTTCCTTATCTGTAAAATAGAAAGATGAAGCAGATAGTGAAGTGAAAAGCATGGAGGGATGGCAGAGGAGGAAAGTAGAAAGTCATGGAGATGGAGGTAGGCAGGGGAAAGATGACTGACTCCCACTCAGAAGGACCCATCTTCATCTTCTAAAAAGAGGTCCTTAATGATCTAGATTCACTATTATCCAGAACATTTTAAGCCAACATAAACAGGAGCTTTTATACTTACAATAAATCCTGAAACCCAAACAAAAAACACATAGTTTTGGGTGTTATTTTGTTCAACATAGCAAAAGTTTTGTTTTGTTTTGTTTTGTTTTTCAAAATGGCGCATGTAGTTTCTTTGTTCCATGATCCTACCTTTTCTTCCCCCCAAGGAAGTAAAGGTAATCAGTTTTGTTTTTGTTTTTTTTCTGAACATGTGATTTCATCAGTGTGGAAATCCCCCAAACTAATGTTTCTAATTCACAAAATCCATACACGTCTTCTCTCCTCAACACTACCAGCACCTTGGGGCAGGCCCTCATCATCTTAGGCCTGGACAACTGCAAGCTTTCTGATTGTGCTCCTTGCTTCAAGCTTCTCCCAGCTCCAGACCATCTTCTATATAGCTGCCAAAGTCTTCATTTAAACTAAAATCTGACCATGGCACCCTCCCTCCACCAATTCAATAAACTCTGGTGGCTCCTTATTACCCCCAGAATCAAATATAAAATCATGTTTGGCTTCTAAAGTCCTGGCCCTTCCTACCTTTCCAGTCTTCTTAAACCTTATTCTTCTCTCCACATATTCTTTGATCCAATGAAACCCAGCCTTCATATTGTTCCTGAAATAAGACCTCCCAGATTCTGACTCTTTTGCCTTTCCACAGGCTGTCCCCTGTGCTGGGAACTCTGGCCCCATCACCTCCAACTCCTGACTTCCTGGAATTCCTTCAAGACTTAGTAGATCAAATCCTACCTTGAGTAAGAAGCCTGACCTGGTCCCCCTTAATGCTGGGGCCTCCCTCCAATTTATCCTTTACATGCCTGGAGTATACACAGTGGACTGTCCCTCTCTTTGGTGTATGAGCTCTGCAAGCACAGGGACTAATTAATAACTGCCTTCCTGTCCAGGCACTTGGAAAACTGCCTGGTACTGCTTGTTGATTGACTAACTGAGGAATCAATGCAAATGAATGGGTGTTATCAATTAGCAACTTATTCTTAGCCAATCCCCTGTGGCCTTAGAAGTGAAGTGACTTGTCCAAGGTCATGCAGATAATCCTTATTAAGCACCTACCACATGTTTTTCACTGGGCTAGGCTCTGTATCTAGGAGATACAAATACAAAAAGGAAAAAAAAAAGAATTAATCTGTCTCCTCAAGGACTTTTTATTCTAATTCTGTATCAGATACTAGAGCTGGACTCAGGACTTTCTTCCTTTAGAGGCTGGAACTCTGTTCTTTAAAGCCGTGGCTGAACCAAAAGTTATATGAAAGTTGCTTGTATGTGACACCCACATGCATGTTTAAGGATGGGATCTTTGGTTCTCATCTTATTTGGGGGGAGTTCTTAAGGCTGGATCCAGAGACCCTTTCTGCAGAGACTCCAAAGGAAAATCGGGGGCTGCCGCAATCACTGCTGAGGCCCAGGATGGGGATAAGAGGCAAAATTCCCCCTTGGACCGGAGTTATTTTTAATCTGTATTTTCTTCTCCCATGGAGACTCTATACCATGCATCCAAAGAAAAAAAAGCAAGCCATTGCCAAGCCTCTCCATCAGGGTAGGACACCAAGACAGAAATAGCCTCCCCTGAACATGAGCCCCTTCCCCTATGTTTGCTCATGGGGATGAGAAGACTTCCCATAAGCAGCTAGTCAGGAATGCCTTCTACCGGAGAGCGCTCTGACCAGGCTCTTCATTGTCACTGATCTCCAGCCACGTTGTTCAGCCCTTCTGGTTGTTTCAGGCTCTTCGTGACCCCATTTGGGATTATCTTGGCAGAGATGCTTGAGTGCTGGCCATTTCCTTCTTGAGTTCATTTGAGAGATGAGGAAATGAGGCAAACAAGGTTAAGTGACCTGTCCAGGATCACACAGCTAGTAAGCTTCTGAGGTCACATAGGAACTCAGTTCTTCCTGACTCCAGGTCCTGCACTCTATCTACTGCACCGCTAAGCTGCTCTCTAGCTTTAAGATAGGAAGGAGTAGTAGTGAGAGTGCAGAACTTTGGCCCAGAATGACCCATCTCAGATACTAGTTCTATAGTCATGGGCATACTCTGAGCCTCAGTTTTCTCTTCTATAAAATGGTGGTAATGAAGTCATTTAACTTAAAGGATTTGTGTGAAGACCAAATGGAAAAAAAAATAGGATTGTAAGAGGATTTTAGGCAGAGTCCCACTGGTGAAAGAAACCCTCAGCATCCCCCAGTCCCCATTGTGAGATGTAAAATGGTTGATGTCTTAAACTGTAGTGATTAAAATAGTGGAAGATATAAATTGTGATAGATATAAGAGAGGGTGAGTAAATTTGACTGCAGAAATATGTTTCACTACAGTGTCTTGGGTTTTAAATCAAATATAAGGTGGTCGCCAGGGAAATATTCCCAATTATTCAAATACCCAAGTCACCTGGGTTTATAGAGATTTTAATTAATAATATAATGAGGAATTAGAGAAAGAGAGAAAGAGTAGGAAAGGAATAATTATGAAGAGCCTCAAGCCAATATGGCCTAGACCTGAGTCTTAAGAGAGAGAATCAGTCAGTCAGTCTTTTAACACTCACCACAAGGTCTGCCTAAACAAGGATTCTAGTGACACCAGGCCAGCTCCATCTCAGCTGACTTCACCAGAGAGAGCTCCAGCGAGACCTCCTTAGAGATTGTCCTCCAAGAGTTCCCTTCTCCAGAGCCTCTCTCAAGAGAGTCTTCCCAAGTGATCCTCATCAGAGATCCTCCAAAAGGATATATCTCTTCAAGAGATTCTGCTTTTTCTTATATAGGGGTTTTTCTCCCATGTCACCTACCCTAAGTCCCTACATCTACCAATCACTGTAGACGCTTTCCAAAGGACTGCCCATCTGAATTCCTGCTAAGTCGACCAATCTCCTCAGTAAGTCTGAACTAGAGAAAACACAGCTGAGTCAACTAATCTCATCAAGAGAAAACTTGCCTGACCCTTTTAGGTACCTAGTATCCCATTGTATCAATTCTAAAAACAGGCCTGGCTCAAAGAACTCCTTGCCCCACCATAAGCATGGGTCCAAGTACTTTCATTGTTTAGCAATGAGTTTTCTCCCCTAAAGCAGTCTTAAGTACAGGTGGAGTAGAGGTCCTCCCATTTCTGATCCTGGTGAGTTCTCACATCAAAATGGGGAATGTTTCCAGTAGGGAATTTGTTCCAATTAAGAATTCCCCAATGAGGAAATTTTTAACATTCACAAGTCTGAGAGATTTCAAGATTTACACCATCCAGGCGGTTGTTGCTCTGATTCCATAAGTGCCTGGGGCCAGACTGTCAGAAAACTGACCCTGCTCACTCCTCCAGGAAGCAGAAGGTAGATGCCAGAGGCCAAGAAGGATGGAGCATCCATCCTAGGTCTGCTGGCAAAGACTAAAGCACTCATTCATACTATTAGGACAACAGCTACCACAATAGCATTTGCTAGAGGATGATGACATTGAAAGTCTCATTACAGCCAAGGGCATAAGCTAGTGTCCAAGATAAGCCATGCTGTCATTGGGCAGATGAGATGGGATAAGAAACAAGACCTTCCACATCAAAATCCAATGTTCAAAGAGAGTAATAAACGTAGAGCCAGAAAGTCCCTCAGGAGTCATCTAGTCCAACCTCCTCAGATGGAGAGAGAGTCAAGTCTACTTGCCCAGAGGAATACAAGTGGCAGAAGAGGGATTTGAACTCAGGTCCTCTGAGTCCAAATGCCATCTTCTTTTCTCAGTATCATGCAACCCAAGAGAAAATGCATCCTCAAGAACCAAAAGGAGTTTCTTTTCCAGCATCTCCCTGGCCAAGTAGTCTTGTACATGGAGTCAGCAGAGAGAAATCTCCAAGGAAAATATTCAAACAAGACTTGAGGGGAGTGGGAAGTGCATGAGTGACAACCCTGAACTGTGGCATGAACACGTGGCACATAAAGGGCAGGAACCATCTTGTTGCTTGTATCCCAGGTGCCTACCTCGCAGAGTCTCAATTGGCCCGTACGACTGCAGTGAGCACTAAGTGGGTACCAGCTGCTGCCCACACGAAGGGCGGTAATATATTCTTGCTTGGAAATGCACATCGTGATGCAACATGGCCACACAAACATCTACACGTCCCTGCCTTGCCGGGTTTCTGGAAAGGTCGCATGAGCTCCTGTGAGTGAGGCAGTTGGAGTTTTTGGGGTATCCACTCTCTCTCCGTTCAATCTCACAGTGAACTGGCAAGGTTGGTGATGTGACGCCCATTTTACAGATGAGGAAACGGAGGCTGGTAGAGATCAAATGACTTACCCAACGTCACCTAGCTATAACTGACTGAGGAGGAATCAAGTCTAGTTCAGTTTGGGAGTCACCAAGCTCGCTGCTTCTAATGAATCACTGATTTGAGTTGGTTTGAAGGTGAGTTAACTGGTGAGCAAACAAACATACACTGGGAGCCTCCAAGAAATCAGGACCAGTGGGGTGCTGTGATTCTGTGCGCAGAACTAGGAGCCAGAGGATCTCCCTTTGATCTCATTGGATTTATGAACTTGGGCACCTCCTAGCACCTCCCCAGGCCTCTGTTTCCCCTCTTGTTAAATGAGGGAGTTGAACTAGATGACCTCCAAGACCTCCTCCAGCTCAAGATCTGTGGTATAAAGAAAATCTTACAAATCTTTTTTCTGTTCAATCCGCTGCAGAGTATTTCCTATAAAGCTGGTTGGGTTCAGCTTAGTCATTTGGGGAGAGCTGAGGGGTCCGCTGATATCTCTGGAAGAAACAGGAGGGAGGGAGGGAGGCCTCTGTCCCAAGGCCTCGGCATGCGGCTGTGTTTACAGGTGCCATCCAGTTGGCCCAAAATAGAAAGAAATTACTGGGTTAAAATAAAAAAAGATGAAACCAAAATAGACCGTGTGAGTTCAGAAGGGAAGAATGCAGGGTACGGGGGGCAGGCACACCAATGCTTGGAGATGATGCCTCCTGGCAGCCTCATCATGCCTGCTGAGCTCCAGAAACCCACTGGCATGGGCAAGTGGAGCCCAGAGAGCACACAGAGTAAGACCATCACAAATCCCTTGCACCAAGGAAAAGCCTTTCTGGGAAGAGGTATTACATTGTGGGGGAAATGCCTGCATGGATCTGTTTCACTTGACCAAGGCAGCAGCCCAGCTCGCCACAACGATACCTTACCTGAGGCTCAAAGACCTTGGGGGCTTCCCACTGACCTGGCCCTGCTTTCCACATCACACTTTCACTGCTATCTTCCATTTCGTATCAACTACATTTCCTAATACAGTCTTCCCTTTACACTCCCAAAGAATTATCCCTTAGAATAAAGACTAAAGGAGAGAGAGACACATGGAAAAATGGAGAGAGAGAGAGAGAGAGAGAGAGAGAGAGAGAGAGAGAGAGAGAGAGAGAGAGAGAGAGAGAGAGAGAGAAAGAGAGAGAGAGACAGAGAGAGAGAGAGAGAAAGAAAGAGAGAGAGACAGAGAGAGAGACAGAGAGACAGAGACAGAGAGACAGAGACAGAGACAGAGAGACAGAGGGAAGGGGATAGAGATAGGCAGAAAAAGAAGAAAAAAGAGAGAGAAATAGTGAGCAAAACTAATCAACCCAACCAAAAACCCTGACTGATAGAACTCTATATCCATGGCTTCCTACCTCTGCAAAAAGAGTAAAACTAGTTTTCATCTCTCTTTTGGGGTATCAACCATATTTATTCTAATTTTAAAATTTTTATTTTTGATCTTTTTGTTGTGTGGTTGTCCTTGCCATTTCCATTGCTGCAATCCACCTATAGATTGTTTCCCTGGCTCTTATTACTTCACATCGCTCTTTCTGGGCTTCTCTGTATTCCTCGCATCCATCATTTCTTACAGCATAGTCATCTTCCATTACATTCATGTGTCTAAGCTTGGTTAGCCATTTCTCTAATCGATGGGCATCTACTTTGTTTACAAATCGTTGCTACCACAAAAAGTGCTGCTATAAATATTGGGGAGAGCCAAGGGGGCTTTCTTCCATCCGTTATCTCCTGGGGCACATGCCTAGTAGTGGTCTTCTTGGTCCCACACCTGCTACTTTTCCTCTGATTAGATATCAAGGTTTCATTAAAATGTAGTAAGAGATCAAAAAGCCAAGCTATAGAATGACAATAGCATGGATCTAAACAGAAAGTCTGGATGCTAATTAGCTTTTCAAGTCAAAGAATGTTCATTCTGAGGGCACAATTCTGGGCCAGAATATTATTAGGTGACATTGTCACTCCTACTATGGATCACATGCAAGAAAAAAGTCATCAGATGTAGACAGACCATGCTCCTGTACCAAGTCCTTTGTGTTTGCTGGAAATTTGTGAATTGTACCCATTCATTAAGTATAATGGTAGGTTGTTAATACTGAACACCTACGCCCACTCCTGCTCTTTTTCTTACCCTGGATAAGATCTGTCAAGTCTTATGGTGCTCCCCCCCCCAATTCTGACTTTTGTGAGGGCAGCCTTCCCTTCACATATGGCTGTTTGGCTAGAGTGCTGGTCTCCTTAGTGGGATACTTGTCCCCAGATTGTCCCTTTATAATGTCTCATTTTTCAAAATTAAAAAATACATTTAAAATGTTCCCTAAAAATACATTTTTAACCCTAAGCTATAACTATGCACATAGTAAGATAAGATAAGCATGATGCAGAGAGTTGTCTAGTACCTCCAACGTTCTACTGAAGGATATATGAGAAGGCAGGCATGCTAAATCACTTCTGAAGGGGCTGTGAATTCATTTAACCATTCTTGAATACCATTTGGAATCATGCAAAAAAGTTATTAAATTATACCCTTTGACCCAGAGATAAATGAGCAACCCTGGAATTATTTCCTAAGAAGTTATTTTCAGCAAGAAAAGAAGAGGGAGAGGGAGGAGGGATTGGTCCATTGGCCAATCAAAAATGAAGGCAGGAAAAGCTGCTGATCCAGTCCAATCCAAAGAGCACTTATTAAGCATCTACAGTATGGCATGCACTATACTAGAAGATAGAGATACACAGACAAAGGGAAGAGAGTCCCTGCCCTAAATGAGCTTCTATTTCCCCAAACTCTCATGAATTGTCTTTCTCTGTTATAATCTTAAATGGCTTCACTAATGTCAAAAGGGTGGGCATCTATATGATGGGAAATGTAAAAATGAATCAGTGGGTTCTAATCAGACCATCAGGTCACTTGCATTGCTATTAAACACTGTTCATTCAGAATACCCTCCAGAAGATGGGATTGAGCCTCATTATTCCAAAGTGGACACATATTCAAATTCTTGATTATCACAGAAGTCCTGTCCCCTATTCAAGCTCTCTGCACAAGCCTTATCATGGTGTGAAGTGACCCTGAGTCCCTGAAGGCTAAGGCAGAGGATCCAGGTTCAAATCCTTCCCTGATGGTCTGTGGGAGCATAGGCTTATTATTTCATTTCCCTGGGACATAGCTTCTTCATCTGTTAAATGAAGAGGTTAAATTTGATGACGTTTATGGTCCTTCCCAGTCCTGACAAGCTTCTTCACCTATAAAACCAGTGGAATTGGGCTAAATGATGTTCAAGTTCTCTTCCCTCAGAGACAGCTGAATAGGGGACTAGATGCTGGGTCTGGGGCCAGGAAGACCTGCACCAGAAGCCCACCTTAGACTCATCTCCCTAAGTTCAAATATGGTGCAAGATGCTAGTTGTGTGACACTGGGCAAGTCACTGAATCTTCCTCAGCCTCAGTTTTCATCTATAAAATAGGGATAATAAAAGTACCTTCCCCAGAGGGCTGTTGAATTACATTAGATGATATTTGCATGAAATATACACATTTATACATATATAACATATATGTAAAGTAATTTGTCAACCTTAAAGGGATATACAAATGTAGTTTTCTATTAATTTTAGTAGTCAGAGTATTAATCTCAACTAATGTTCCTATAAATCACTAAATGAACTTAATTTTCCCAAAAGAAAAAAGTGCTATTAACTGTCACTAATTCTTCACATTATTATTCATAATTAATGCCCCCCCATCAAGATTTGAAAATGACTGCCCCATTGACACATATGGGAGAGGGAGAAGCTTTTTCTAAAACCCTGATTTGGTTTCCAGTCTCCAGAACTGAGAAGAGATTGCCTGAGTTTTCTGCCTGTAGCTGATAATTTCCCAGAATAGAATAAGCAGAAAGTCTAAGATTGGCTCTTGTTTGCCTTGGGGAAAAAATACCCAGAAAAAGAAAGTGGATTTCTAAAGGTTATGAGCAGAAATCTCAGGGCAGTAAGGTGCTGAAATTGATGTCCTAAACAACAGAAACTTGGGTTTTTTCCTCTTGGAGATACTGACTGAACACATTCGTGAGGGAGGGCCATCCCCCTGGGGACAGAGGCAGATGGAAAAATGTACCCATGGTCTCTCGTGGCTGTCAAAGCTGGTCTCCTTGACCAGTGATGGAATCTGGGGTTCTAAAATCAGTCCCAAGATGCAATGAGCAAATAACATTTTTTCTTATATCAAGGACAACTCATATGTGTATTCTTAGTATTTCATAATATGCAGGTGGGAGAGATCAGAGGATAAAACCTTTAAGATCCCACCCCCACATTTATGAATAAGGAGTCTGAGCTTTGGACCATAGTGATTTGCCAAAGATGTATAAATGCATTAATTTCTGACTTTGGGGGGCAGCTGGGTAGCTCAGTGGATTGAGAGCCAGGCCTTGAGACGGGAGGTCCTAGGTCCAAATCTGGCTTCAGACACTTCCCAGCTGTGTGACCCTGGACAAGTCACTTAACCCTGTTTGCTCCAGTTTCTGTTAAATTTATTGTTGTACTGAATATATTTGAGTTGGTTGCCAGGAATTTAATTACTAAATCCCAAATGAATTACTAAAGCCAGAATGGAATTTATGGTAGTTTATATTATAATAAAAAGGGAAGATATTAAGGAAGAGAGAAAGAGAAGAAAAAGAGAGAGATAGCTGCTCTGGCCTCCTTTGAGCCAAGCAGAAGTTCAGAGGCCCCAGTCAAGGGAAAAAAGTCTTAAGATGATGGGCCTCTCCAGAGGCTGGTGCCTCCAGAAAGGCCAAGGGAAAGGGAGTCAGCCTTTACACTCACCACATGTCAGTACAAAGGAATAGGGTTACCAGGAAAAATAGGTCCAGTCAGTACTCTTCTAAATGAAGAATTATTCTCCACTCCAGTAGAAGTGCCAGTAGAACTCCAGCAGAAGTGGAAGTCCAAGTTGAACTTCCAGAAGAACTCTGCTTTCAGGACCTTCTCACTCTCTTTTAAAGACCTTTTTTTTTTCCTTGTGTCACTTCCCTTAATCTTTATGTCTACCAATCACAGCTGACACTCTATTCTAAGACCACCCAGTCAGTTGATTCTGATTCGTCATCCACTCTTTCACAGATGGGTCACAGACCTCCCACTCTGTGTGTGACATGGGTGTTTGTACCTTTTTTGATTAAATCCAAAATGGGCAGATCTCCATACTCAACTTTAAGTACTTTGCTTACACTTTGGGGATTAAAATCTAAAAATAGACAATTTAATCTTCACAATCAAGGGAGAGCTAAGTACCTGCATTGTTACAATCAGGGGAGAGCCAAATCCAATCTTCACATTTCCTTAACTTTCAAATTAGATGGAGAAGCAAATGGCAAACCACTCTATTATCTTTGCCAAGAAAACTCCATAAAGAATCATACATGGCTGAAACAACTGAATGTAGTAGTAGTAGTCTCTCGGTGACCAAGAATGACTTATCGTCTTTATGCATTATCATCTATTAATGTACCCTCATGTGGCTTTGGAGTCCAAAGGCTGAGGCGCACAGTTTGTGGCACATGGGGCATGGGATGCCCGTTGTTACGGGAGGTGCGGTTGTGGCCTGGTGTCGGCGTTCACGCGCAGCGGCAAGATGTCGACGTCGCTCATCTTCAAAGATGGCGGCATGGTGGGTTCGCCTGCTGCTTCTATCAGAGGCAGCGAGTTCTAAGAAGTTCTAAGAAACAACTGAATAACCAACACAAAAATACACACATATCTAAATATAGATCTAGATGTATATACCTACACAAACATATCATATATACAAAGAAATACCAATTAATTTGGAGAGAGAAGGGGCTATGAGCTAGGAGATCAGGATGAGCTTTATGTAAAAGGAGAACATGAAATTCTAGATGGGAAGATGCTTCTTGGGCTAGGATCTCTGCTGACATTGTTTTTTTTTTTTTGTTTTGTTTTAATAAAGAATATTGGAGGACAAACTTGAAATTTATAAGATGGAAGCAATTCATTCAAAGTCCCTTTTTCCTACTCTCCACTCTTGTCTCATTAAAATTAAAAATGCCCACTTTAACTTTGAGTTAAAGGATTCTGATGTTTCAGTGTAATATTTCTGGCCCTCGTCAGCAAATTCATTTAGCAACTTTTTAAGATTTATCTCTATGTCAAAACAATCACTGGAGACTTTGAAAAACCAACTGCATGGGAACATTTCTATCATTTCCATTTTTTCCCCATCTTTGGTCTAACCTTGTGAACTTATTCTGTTCTCTGCATGTATCAAAGATGTCACAGAATCTTGGTTAGACAGAGGAGAGCTAGATCCAGGCTGCATGGCACAATGGTCTAACCCAATATTTCCCCCTCTGTTTCACCAATGGATCCCCACAAAAATCTAGTCCTTCATTTAATTTCATTCTTTAGCAGACACTGCCTCATCCACAAATTGATCTAATTAGATAAGTGAATCATTCATTCATTCATTCAACAATTACTTGATGAGTACAATATGTCAGGCATTGTGCTAAGAGCTAGGGATACAAAGGCAAAAACATGGTAAATGGTCAGTGTTAGTCTCAGGGCACCAAGGGCAATACCAAGTTGGTTATCTATTTGTAAGCAAATCCTCTTTTGGAAATCCTCTCCCATTCCAACTTGGGACCTTAGAAATCACATTTTGATACCCTCTAATGATACCTAAAACCACTAAATATGTAAAGCTCATGAGGTCATGTAGTTAAATCTGGAAGGGACCTCAGAACTCACCCCTTCACTTTCCATCTGAAACTCAGAATCCAAACAATTCTTATTCAGGTTAGATAGCTAGAATATGACATATTGAGATTAAAATAATCTGATTCAAGGTTTATCATTTCATTTGGTGACATTAAAATTTGAGGAATGAGGATTGATTTTGTCTTTGGATTCCCAATTCACTTAAAAATAAACTGTCTGGGGTCATTATAAGCCAGGATCCCTGAACTGAGCAATGACTAGATTCGTTATTGCTATTCAGCTCCTCTGTTTTTAGTGTAATGCTTGGCACACGCTGCTTTGTAAATGATTGTTGACTGATTCATTGAAATGTGAGAATATTCTAGATTGAGACCTTGAATAGATTGATGAGATAATCTAATTTAATCTCCTAATTTTATAGATTGAGGAAGCTGAGGCCCATATAGGTAAAGTAATTTACCTTCAGTTACTCAAATAGCAAGCATTGAAGGGATCTGAGATGCCATCTGGCCCAACCACATTTTCCATATTGAGAAAAATGGTGCCCAGGAAGATATCTAATACAGCACAGGCAAAGCCAGGATTTGATCCCAGACCTAATGGTCTGAGTCCAGGGCTCTCTCCATAGCCCCACAATGACTCAGAAATGTCTTGAAACCTCAAAGCATTATGCCATGAGTTGATGTACTTTCATTGGCCATCACAGTATCTGCACCATATATGTAATAAAACTTGCAGTGCACATGGTTTCAGAGTTTTAGTTTTATAGCCAAAAAGCTGACTGGGAATTCTATAGGTCAGATATTTTCCCTTGCCCAAAAATGAGGAGTGAAAGTTGGGCTACAAGAAATCCAAAAAGTAATTTCCTTTTATTTTTGTCAGGAAGTCATATGCTCTGGCCCAAGGGACAAGGTATCCCTGGGGGACCCCTGATGGGCTTCAACCCAACACTAAAATATCCAGCCCTTGAATGAAAAAATACAGTAATTTGAGTCCCATGGAAATGAAATAAAACTCAAGACTATTTACTTGGAGTCAAGAGGGCAAGGATGGAGGCTAAGGGGCATTTCCTAAGATTACCATTAGTCCCAGAGAAAAAGAAGCTTATGACACCAGGAAATAAAGACCAAGTGCTGGAGGTCATCTGGTCCAACCATTTCATTTTACAGATGAGGAAACTGAGGCATACCGAAGTGAATTCACTTGTTCAAGGTCACCCAGGTAGTAAATGGCAGAATAAGGATTTGAACCCTTGTTCTCTAGCTCCAAAACAGTATTCTTTCCCATGGTGATATTTCTTTGGGGAAAAAATGCTTCCCCTGAATACAGAGGAGGACAGGAAAAGGATCCACTCTATCCTGGTTCCAGGAAATAGGAACATTCTTAGAAACAACACAGAATCCTAATTCCCAGGCCCGACCCCTTTCCACAACACCAAACAAGAGTAGTCCATTCTAATCATTCTCATCACTGCTGATTTCTTATAATTTTCCCCAAAAATCTTATTATTCTGCTGTTAGCTTTTTCTTTATAAGTGATCATTTCCAATAGTTAAAAGATTTTCACAGTTCTATGGGAAAGGAAAGATTTTAAGACCAAGAAATAGATAGCAAATATTATAAGATGTAAAATGAATAATTTTGATTACATTAAATTAAAAAGGTTTTACACAATCAAAACCAATGCAACCAAAATTAGAAGAGAAGAAACAAATTGGGGGGAAATATCTATAAAAAGCCTCTGACAAAGATCCAATTTCTCAAATTTTATAAGGAACTAAATCAATTGTACAAAAAAAATCAAGCCGTTCACCAATTGATAAATGGGCAAGGGACATGAATAGGCAGTTTTCAGATAAAGAAATCAAAACTATCAATAAACACATTAAAAAGTGTTCTAAATCTCTTATAATTAGAGAAAGGAAAATCAAAACAACTCTGAGGTACCACCTCACACCTAAGTTAGGCTAATAGGACAGCAAAGAAAAAATAAATGTTGGAGGGGATGAGGCAAAATATAATTTATTTATTTATTTATTTTTATTTATTTTTATTTTTTAAATAAATTAATTTCTATAATAATATAATATAATAATAAATTAATAATAAAAATAAATTTAATAAATAATAAAAATATTTATTTTGTTTATTTATTATTAATGCATTGCTGGTGGAGTTGTGAATTCATCCAACTATTCTGGAGGGCAATTTGTAACTATGCCCAAAGGACGCTAGAAGACTGTCTGCCCTTTGATCCAGTCATACCACTGCTGGGTTTCTACCCCAAAGAGATCATAAGGAAAAAGACTTATACAAGAATATTTATAGCCTCGCTCTTTGTGGAGGCAAAAAAAAAATGGAAAATGAAGGGATGCCCTTCGATTGGGGAATGGCTGAATAAAT
>NC_077231.1:317652858-317707858 GCF_027887165.1 Monodelphis domestica
GTTAAAAAAAAAAGCCTGCAGACCAAAAGGCATTAAACCCCAAAGGAAAAGCATGTAAGCGTGGTAAGGCTTTGAAGGAGAAGGGAGTGAGGCCCGTTTAAACACTGCGACTCGGTGCTTCTGGGCAGACGGACTGACCCTCTTTCCCCTCCGAGGAATCCGTCTCTATGCCATCGTTGCCAAGAGTGTGTGGGGATGATCCGCTAACCCTCAGCCAGAGAAAAGAGGCTGCCTTGAAATCGGGAGGTGCCGACCTTTGACTAGAAGCTTCTCGAGGGCAGGGGAGGTTTGGGAAAAAGAAAGAGGGGAAAAGCACTGGTTTGGAAAAGCGGACCCAGCCATTCCTTGAGGCTGTAGCTTAGGCAGCCTTTGAGAGCTCCTGGTGAGAAGGCTGGAAAGTCCATACTTGTTGAGGTATGAGGCAGGCTGCATGGCCACTGAGGGCCTCCCCAAGTCCAGCTTGCTCTGATTCTGGGAAGACTTAACTAGACAAAGGGCAGGGCCCTGAGGCCCCGATGCCCGCGACACAGTCAACTTCCCAGTGGCAGCGAAATATATCTCACACTGGTTAGATATCTACGGGTTGGTGAAAGCTGAGGCTTGGCTTTGTGAAGGATTTAGCTTATCTCAGTGACTTCAAAAAACCAACCAAACAAGCCCCCACCCCCCAAAAAAGCCAACTCAGTCCAAATCCCTGGGCTTCATTTTATGTCTCCTCCCTGTCTTCTTGTCAACTGCATTGCTGCCCTGAATACCTCAGCTCCCACCCTGGGGCCCCCACTTCTGGGACAGATCTGATCTGTGGGTGTTTCCCCAGGGACCAGTGCAGGCAAACCCCAGCCAGGCTGGACCCTGAAGTCATCTTCCAGCCAGTTGTCTTGCTGCCTTCTATCTCCTTTCCAGTTCTGGACTCATAGAGATAAGGACTGGACCTCTCATTTTATCAACAGGGGGAATTCCCAGATTTGCCATATTTCTCTCCTCGCCAACTCCAGTCCTGAGTCTGGGGAACTTCAACTTTCCTGGCGACGCTCCCTTGAACTTTAACCTCCAAATTACCCAACCTCCTTTAGTCCAGGTACCTACTTCACTCTGCCACAGATAGGAATGGCCATGAACTGGAGACCTCCATTACCCACAAGTGTTCTTTAATCAGAAATTCTGGCACTGCTCATCTCTCTCTCCCTCTCCGTTCATAAACCTATTCTTGGCCCTTAAAGAGATCTCTAATCTCTCCACCCCTCAGGAATTTTCTCTTGTCTCAGCATTCTGGAGTCCATCATCTATTCTGCCTCTATATTGAGTTTTCTTAAGGGTGTACCTAACCCTGGGATTCCCTCACTCAATAAAATCCCTACTTTGTCCCTATTGTGTCTAGGATAATATATCAATTCTCCTGCCTAGCTTTGAAATCTTTTCATGACCTGGCCTTGTCCTAGCTTTCCAAACTCATTGGACATTACCCCTTTCCCCCTCCCACATACTCTGTAATCAAACTAAACTGGTTTTATTTTAATAGTCCTTACATATAATAAGCCATCTCCTATATTTTTGTACCATTTACCTCTCATGCCCAAAAAGAAAAGACAAGAGAAAGGAATTATTGGCTGCTTTCTATATGCCAAACACTGTGTGAAGCATTTTTACAAATATTAGCTCATTTGATCCTCACAACAAGCCTGTGAGTAAGGGCTGACATTATGCCCATTTTACATTTGAATAAACTGAGGTAGACTGAGTCGCACAGGCTATAAGTGTCTGTAAACCTCAAATTTCCTTAGACTTATAATTGTTGAAAATTTCACCATTGGGATATTTCATACTTGGAAAATTTCTTACTGATAGTCTATTGGAATGGGAACTCCATTGGCATGGGAGGTTCCTTCTCTTCCCTTCTTAAGATTACTTTAGGACAGAAACCCTTTGCTGAACAATGGAAAGGGCTTTGACCTATGCTTAAGCATAGAACAGGAATTTCTTTGAGTCTTGATTGATTTAGAATTGATACAATGGAGATACTTGGAATCAATCTCCACCCTATTCAGTCCTAATAGGATTGAGTAAGGGCTGCAGCCTAGATCAAAATTTAATTATTCCAATCTCTACCATACTCAAGTTAACAGGATTTAGAAAGGGCTGTAGCAAAGGAGTATAGATTTAATCATTTGAAAAATATGACCTTCAACAGACATGTGCAAAAGCCAGGAACCTCTGGGCGGTCCTGGGTTAAGCGAGAGCCTCCATTGACAGGGAAATTGATGAAGAGTGATTGGTAGATGGGAGGACTGAGGGGAGGCAACTTGGATGGTGTCCTTAAAGATAGGAGGCTCTGGAGACTCGGGAGAGAGGATTGAGTTTTTGGTCGGTGTGGTTCCTGGGCTCTGAGAAGCTTGCTCTGAAGGAAGCTGAAGGTGGGGGCCTCTGAGACTGTTTCTCCATTTTGGACACGTGAGTGAAAAGGACTGATCTCTTTTCTTTGCCCCAGCTATCTAAGGGCTTGGGCCTTTTGGCCCAGCCTAAACAGAAGGGGTATTTAAGCCCTATTCCCTTCTCTCCCCTTTCTCTCTCTATATATATCTCTAATTCCTTTCTTGCTCCTATTGTAATTAAACTCCAAAAAAGGCTGACGGCTGACTTGAGTTTTTCATTTAGGAATTACATAGCTGATTCCTTGGCGACCTTAAATTAATATATATCAGTCTTTTAAAGTGATTCCCTTGTAACATGTCTGAGGCCACATTTACACTCGAGTGCTTCCTGACTCCAAGTCCAGCCTTCCCTTCACTGCAGCATCTAGCTGCCTCTAGAATGCATTTCCTTTTTACCTCCCTGTCATAGATTCCTTCTCTTCCTCCTGGATGCAGCTCACACATCATTTCTACATGAAGCCTTTCTTGATCCCATGAGTGCCTTCCTTCCCAAACAACCTTGCAATTTGGTCACTTTGTATTTATTTGCATTTATTCCCCTTAACTTTTTTCTGCTTATATTTATACACATACTGTGTCCCTGCCAGTAGGGTGTGAGTTTCACATAATCAAGGAGAGCTTCCTTCAAAAGCATGTGAATTCCCAGCACCTAGCACCTAGTAGGTCCTTAATAAATGTTGGATGAATGAAATGATCATAACATCACAGATGTGAGGCTGGAGGGGCTCTCAGACATTCTGTAGTCTAACCCCAACATTGTCCTGTTTTTTGAACTAAGGCTCACAAAGGTAAGATGCTGTGTTCAAGATTTCCCAAGTGGAATCCATTGTCTCATTTGGGTACCGTGTTGTCTCCCCAGTGATGAAATCATTGTGGTGCCATTGTAAAGGGCTTTTGGTAAGGATTTGGGCTAAGAGCCTCCTCATTAATCTCCCCTGGCTCAGTTCCCTTCCCCTGTCTAATATAAGCTTCGCATCCCACACAGACATTCCTAAGGCAAAAGGCTGAATAAGTTATCTCTCACTACCAAATGGCTTCCAATTGCCTCTAGGATAAATAGAAATAAAAGAGAAATGCTATCATCATTTTAAAGAATGAAAAACAGGCCAACTGAGTTTAAGTCACCTACCCTGGGTGCCACAATTAGTAAGAGTCTAAGGTTAGATTTGAACTCAGGTCTTCCTGATTCTAGGTCCAATGCTGTTTGTACTGTGGCACCCCTGGCCACAAGTAGCAGTTACTTTTCTGCTAATCATGAATAAATCCTAGGAATGGGCATGGCTACATTCATTGGCTTGGATCTGCAATGATCTATCCAAAACAGTAAAAAGACCTTAAAAAAATCGGCTGGATTGGTAGCGGATATGGCAGGAGATTAAGCCCTACAGGGGGCTGAAGGTGGTAGCTCCAGAAGCGAGGCTTAGAAGTGTTTCTGGGCAATGTAGAGAGCACCAAATAAAAATCACCTTCTAGAAGCGGTTCCTTCATCAAGGACTTTATTGAGGATTTCAATAAACACATCTGACCTGCAGCACCTTTGCTGCCAGCCTCCCTCTCCCCACTCCCCACCACATGTCCTCATTTCCCAGGCTCGCCTTGAATTTTAGAGACAAAATGCCAAATGTGGCCCATCCTCTGAACAGAGACGGAATCCACTGAGGCACCTGTGTCAGGCGTGCAAAGCTGAGGGGAGCTGAAACGAGACACATGGCCTCCATGATTGAAAAAGAGAGGTAAGACGTCCATTCTTGACTTGGATACCAAACTGGTACTACAAGTTGAACGTCTTGGGTAACTTCTCCATGAATAAGTAACATGAGCAATAACTCTAATTGTGACAACCACAGGAGAACATAAGGTACAGTAGGAAGAACTTTGGCTTCAAGGTTGGGAGACCTGAGTTCAAATCCCTACCTAGGCTCTTAACTCGTTGTGTGATCTTGGGCAAATCACAAACTTTCAGCAGAATCACATTAATATATAACTAGAAAGAAGGCAGCTGGGTGGCTCACTGAAATGAGAGCCATCCCTATAAATGGTGGGTCATGGGTTCAAATCTAGCCTCAGACACTTGCTAGCTGTGTGACCCTGGGCAAGTCATTTAACCCCCATTGCCTAGCTCTAATCACTCTTCTGCCTTGGAACCAATATACAGTATTGGCTCTAAGATCGAAGATAATGGTATATATATATATATACATATATATATATATATGTATATATATATATATACATATATATGTATGTGTATGCATGTATATATAAATCATTAGAAATACATAACAAAATAAATCAAACACATGAGAACACAGATAAAGTTAATGTCACTTTCTAAGACAATAAAGCAATTCCTGTACAGTTTAGCCTCATTTCTATTTGAATTTGACACCAGGCTAGAGTATTGCCTTTCCCAGAGTCACAAAGCCAGTGCATATCAGCTGCAAGCGAGGGCTTCCTGAATCCAAGGCCATCTTTACATCCACCAGACAGACTTCCTCTCAAACATAGCTAATGCCATGCAAATATACATATACCTAGAATCACCCCCTTTTATTTCTATTCAGAAAGAGAGGTGCCAAATTCTTTAGGACCGAAGATTTCTAAGTTATCAACTTTCCTATTCTCCTTCTTAAAAGAGAAGTGGCCCACAGACCCCCGAGCCAGTGAGTGAGTGCTTGGCAGCCAACGCTGATGAATGGCTGGATTTAGAGATGATGTCAGCCCCAGTGGCAAGAGTGAAATCTGAATAAGACAAGAAACTTGGCTTATTTTGGGCCACCCTTTCATTTCCAAATTGGACACGCTGGTTGGACTTCTGTGGGAGCTGCATGAGTGTGTCTGGGAGGGTAAGAGCCAACAAAGAATTGCAGTCATGTGGTCCCATTGAATTTCAATGTCTTTGCATGTTATCCGTGGAGCTGGCTAGATTACAGACCCCCATTCCAGCCTACACTCCTGAAATAGAGATGTGCACTTTAAATAGAGCTCTCCGTGTTCGGAGTAGTGTTCTTTCCTTTCCATTCTTCAGAAGTTGTTGCTTAAGAAGTCTATGGCCCCTTTGTCATCAACAGTACACACACACACTCTCACACATACACACACACATTCACACAGACACACCCCAGGAAAGACTTTGTTGGAAAGCCCTGAGTACAATTTCCCTTTGCTTATCTATTGTTTCTCACTCCAAAGAACAAGCCAAAGCCTTCTCTAGACATTGCAGAATACTAATGTTAACTCTCTCATTTGTCTCACTCAACTCTGTTGCATCTTGTTTTTAAAACACCCATAAAAAAGAATACTTGACTGTACATTGTGAAGATTGGATTTGGCTCTCCCCTGATTGTAACAATGAAGGTATTTAGCTCTTCCTTGATTGTGAAGATTAAATTGTAATCCCCTGTCTATTTTGGGATTTAATCCCCAAAGTGTAAGCAGGTACTTAAAGTTGAGTATGGAGATCTGCCCATTTTGGATTTAATCAAAAAAGGTACAAACATACATCTCACACACTGAGTGGGAGGTCTGTGACCCACATATGAAAGAGTGGGTGATGAATCAGAATCCACTGACTGCCTTCTGGGCGGTCCTAGAGCAGTGTCAGCTGTGATTGGTAGACATAAATATTAAGGGAAGTGACACAAGAAGAAAGGTCTTTAAAAGAGAATGACAAGGGCCTGAAGGCATGAGTTATTCTGGAAGTTCAGCTTGGACTTCCACTTCTTCTGGAGTTCTACTGGCAGTTCTACTGGAATGGAGAATAATTCTTCATTTAGAAGAGTGCTAACTGGACCTGTTTTTCCTGGTGATCCTGTTCCTTTGAACTGACATGTGGTGAGTGTAAAGGCTGATTCCTTTTTTCCTTGGCCTTTCTGGAGGCACCAGCCTCTGGAGAGGTCCATCTTCTTAAGACTCTTTTCCCTTGGCTGGGGTCTCTGAACTCCTGCCTGGCTCAGAGGAGGCCAGAGCAGTTATCTTTCTCCTTTTCTTCTCTTTCTCTCTTCCTTAATATCTTCCCTCTTTGTTGCAAAATAAACTACCATAAACTCCATTCTGAATTTAGTGATTCATTTTGAATTTAATAATTAAATCTCTGGCGACCAACTAAAATATTATTCAGTCCAACCATAAATTTAACACCTTTATGTTAATGATCTCAAAACAACCTAGCCTCTAGATACTGAATCCATGGAGGGATGGCCATTTGACTTGGACTCCACAGGGCCTGAGTTCAAAATCTGCCTTGGGCCCTCATTGGCCTGGTAATGATGGGCGAATCAATTGACCTTACCTCAAATCCTGGCTCTGCCATTTTGCATTGTTATGAGCCTAATTTTTCTTGTCTATAAAATCACTGAATTGGGCAATATGATCTCTCGGGTCCTTTCCAACTCTAAAACCCTAATTCCTACATGCTCTGCGTGGAGAGTGATGGTGGATTACAAAATGTTCTGGGTGTCATTCATGTTTCTTCTAAATCCATGATGCTGTGAACTATATAATCCATGTTTTTTTTTAATCTGTCCTTTATTCAACTCTATCTTAATGTGTAAGACACATTGGCCTTCACAATTCAGGGTCTGCAATGGATTCGGGGTATGCAATCAGGATATCACCAGGTAATTTACTAAGCACTTCCTCTGAGCCAGGCTTTGTCCTGGACACCCAGCAGAGAAAGAACTAAGAGAAACCATCCCTGCCCTCCAGGAGCTTATAGTCTTCCTAAGGAAGATGACATGTAAACAAATATATACAAAATTACCAAGTGATTGGTGCTTCTTTCCACTAGTAGGTGGGGAGTGGGATCCAGGAAGGCATTTCCTCCATTATTGGAGCTGACAGCCCCTTCATTCCTTGAGACCGTACTTGACAAGTTGCTATGGTGAAAAGTAACTCATTACCTCATGGTCAACCTTGAAATGGTGTGAGGGAGGGGCAGGAAGATTTATAGTCCCTACCATGCCCAAAGCATCATGCTTAGCACTTCTATGAATTATTTCTCATTTGATCCTCATGACAACTCTGAGATGTATGTGTTATTTCCTTTTATAGTTGAGGGAACTGAGGAAAATAGAGGTGAAGTGAATTGCCCAGAGTCACACAGCTACTAAGTGTTTGAGGCTGGATTTGAACTCAAGTCTAGCTGACTCCAGATCCATCGCTCTATCCAGTGAGCTACCTCATTGCCTCAACATACAGAAACTCAACTAATTCATATCAAAGGATCATAAAATCAGTAACCATCTAGCTCAACCTCTATGCCAGTGAGAACCCCCTTACAACTTTCACCTCTCATGTGGTCATCCCTCCACCAATGAGGGGGAAACTCCCACCCTCCCACCCACTTTAAGATAGCTGTGGCTGGTAGGAAGTTGGGACATTTCCCCCTTTCTTGTAATATGGAAACAATAGACGAGAGCAGATGCAACTTTCTCTGAAATTTGACAATTCTTTCCAGGCAGGTGCCATGACCCAGAATTTTCAGAACATTCTGAGAGGTTCTGCCTGTGTTGAGTAAGTGAGAAGATAAATTACAGCCTGCTTCCAAGGATGAGTTATTATACCATACAGAAAAGCAGAGATGTATTTTTCATGCTGTCTGCCACTCACATAATGTGCTCTCAAAAACATTTACTCATTTGAAGACAAAACACGCCCCACAGCTACCCATTTACTGCTCAAAACACCTAAAGCCAAAGACCAGATAAAAGTTATTTGAAGTAGGATCCAAGATAAAGTCCAGCTGGTCCTGGGTTCAAATCTCAGCTCTGATGCTTATTCTCTGGGTGATCTTGGGAAAGTCTCAAGTTTTACATTTTTTTAATGATGTGAAGGTGAAGAAAGGACTCTCTTGGCATTGTTGAAAGTGCTTGGACTGATTGGTCTTGAAGGCATCTGCCAGCTCTAAATTTCCCCTATTACATGTCTACCAATGTGAATAAGAAATAATAGGACAGAATCAGCTCATGGAAAGGACAAAAGGCAGGGACCCCAAACTTATGAAAACACTGAAAAGCCTGGAATACTTTTTTTTTAAAACCTTTACCTTCTGTCTTGGAATCAATACTGTGTATTGGTTCCAAGGCAGAAGAGTGGTAAGGAAATGGGGGTTAAGTGACTTGCCCAGGGTCACACAGCTAGAAAGTGTCTGAGGCCATATTTGAACCCAGGACTTCCCATCTCTGGGCCCAATTCTCAATCCACTCAGCTACCTAGCTCCTGAGCCTGGAATTCTTTGAGAAGTTATATGACACAGTCATTGAGTAGCAGCTTTTTGGGATAAGAAGGACCATGAAAAATGACCCGGTCCAGCGCTTTAAAGCAGAGAATTCTCCTGTAGCAACCATTACTTGTTCTAAAAGTTTTTAGTGCTTCTGTCTGTCTGTTCCTCTGTGTCTTCCCTCTGTCTTTACCTTTGTCTGCCTCTGTGCCGTCTCTGGCTGTCCTGATGGCTTTATTGTTTATGTTCTTCTTCTCTTCCTCCCTCCCTTCATTTTTTATGTATTCATTTATCCACCTCTCTATTCATCTCCCTCTCCACCTGTCTTTCTGGAGCCGACGCCATCCACCCCCTCCGTAGAATGTAAGCTGCTGGAGGAGCAAGGGCTGTTTTCATTTTTGTCTTTGCCTCTGTTATCCTTAGCACAGAATAATTCCCCAACTGGTGCATATTGAATCATTGCTGCTCCCTATGATTATTATTGTGATTATTGTAATATTTTCCCTAAAGCCAAGAGGTAGAACGAGGCTATTGGTCGAGTTTGTGTCTCTTAGCTCAAAGGTGGGCGCAGGACCGCGAGCCTTGGTTCACCACCACGCTTTTACTTGGTGGGAGCCAGTTATCCCTCACTCAATGCTCTTGACTCTTTCTGGCATATGTACAGTGCAAGCACACACTCACACTCTCACACACACACTCACTCCCCCATTTTATAGTCTTCCGTTACCTTCCTTCATGAAAGACACACTTTCCTCAGATGAGTTTAGCTTCAAACACAAATGAAATCGTGCCTAAAATCAACTTTAATTAAAATCAGCTCAACAGCCCTGATCCTGGCTTCCAGCGCTAAAGGGAGGTTTACAGAGTCTTAAGTAGGATATAAAGTCTCCAGTCCCAGAGGGGTAACAAGGCCTCCACAGAGCCCTTTCGCCCCTCCCCAGCAGCTCCATCCTTGGTGTTTTTCTCTCTTCCATCAGACCCAGACATCATTGAAAGAGCTTTCAGTGGCTAGAATTTCAGGCCCTCCATCCCATCATCTCTCTCCCTCCTCCTTCCATAAATAAATAAGATCAAGCCCCTCTCCTATTTTCATTATCTGGCTGCCTCCAACATAAAAGGTGGTATTACATGGAATCAGGCCTCATTTAGCAAATACAAAGTTTGTGTTCAAACCCATAATCCACTTAGAATCCAATTTACAAGGGACCTTGTAAAGGGACCTCCTTAGCTGGCAGCTGAAGGGGTTTCTCACCCTTCTCCTCGCCAAGGAGTGGAAAGAAAGGAAAACTTATTGTAAATGGGAAGATGTTTACCCTCCTGCCTGGCAATTCTCTTCAAGATCATTAGACAGATGGAATTCCTAAAGATCTGCCTCTTCTGAAGTGAGTGTGAAATCCAAACAGCAACATTTAGATCTCGAGATTAAAAGAAAAAAAAAATCCCAACCTGGCAGAGAAAGAGAAATTCCCTCCCCCTACCTGGCCTCCCTGCTTCATGCCACGGCACCAGGTGGGCCGGGTTCTGCTGGCAAGCAACATCAGCAGAATTTTCCTCTTGCCATCCCTGAGATCATGTGACCATAGGGACCAAAAGATAACGTTCTAGCAGCATCAGTGGTCCAAGGTCCTGAACGGGGCTTCAGGCTGAATCTTCCTAAATCCACCTGTGGCCCAGGACCTCAGCCTGAGCCGAGGGGTTTTGGGGGTTCACAGAGTCCCACTCCTTCTTTTCCCAGATGGGAGATTCAGGGTCTTGTCCAAGGTGACACACAGGATTATGGATCTGGACTTAGGACGCATCTTTGTCTATAAACACCCCCCACACCCTCTCTGGCTCCCACATTCCTCCTCAGAGAATGTAAGCTCCTTGGGGGCAGGAATCTGAGCTCAGCTCATGGCACCTTCTCTAAGAACCCCCCACTGGCTGGTGCTCCCACCACTGACTGCACCTATTGTGGATTTGTTTCTATGGGCACGGTTCACTCCCCCCAAGAATAGGATCACCTGAAAGAGAGAAATCATTTCATTTTTCTGCCTGCTTCCTTTCTACCTTCACAAGCACTGAAGACAGAGGAAAGGGCAAACTGCATGCAGCTCCACAGTGCTAATTAGGATTCTTCCCCCCCCCCCCCCCCCCCAGTTATTGCTGGGTAGATAATAAGTAAGGGAACGGCACATTCAAGGCTCCAGCTTCCCAAAGCTACAAGGTGTTCTCCCAGTAAGAAGCAGCTAGGAGGCTCCTGGGGAAGAGTTCTGGACCTGGAGACATGAAGCCACAAGCTAGGATCTGGTCCCAGATGTATGACCCTGGTGAAATCATTGAACCAGTGTGCCTCAGTTTCCCCTACTGTAAAAATGGAGATTTTAGTAGGACCCAGCTAGGATCAAATGAAATATTTGTCCGGGCAGGGCCTGGCTGCCCCTTCTCTCCCTTCCCACTCCCAAATGAGTGACGACCTCCTCCAACACTTCATGACCAGAAGTAACTCGGACCCAGTGACTAGGACATTCCATAGCAAACAATTAGGGAGTTACGAACCCCCGAGGGTTCTGTCTGCAGAGAAACAAGGGGCTGCTGGCTTCCAGCGCAGGAGCAACAGCCGGCCAAGGAGCGGGACTCTATGGGACATCAAAGAGCCGGGCTCCCACCGAGAACCAAGCGCGGACGTTGCCAATATTTCATCATCCCGGGCTGCTTTGACTCTCCTTGGCCTCATTTGAAAGCCATAAAAGCAGCCCCTCCCCCGAAGAAAGGAAGAAAAGGAAAGAAAAGGAAGAAAAAGCAAAAGCCTCCTGAAAGTGTTATTGTTAAAGGCCCAAACTAATTAGTCATTGCTGCGCCAAGTGTGATGTGAGAAGTCGCCGGCAATAATGGGCCACCTTCTCCGGTTTATAGGTTTGCCCAGTCGAGTGTTCTCTGGAATTTCCTGTTTCCCTGTGCGGGAAGATTGAGTAAACTTTACAAGTCGGCTTGAATAACGCAGAAACCTTCCCACAAAGGCAATCCTTGGTGGATTCATAAACTCTGCGCGGGCGCAGGTCGACTTGAAATGAGGAGGAGGGCCGTAAATGCAGGCTCGCCAGAGCACAACCTCCCGCAGCCAGCTCGGGGCGCAAAAGTACGTGATCTCTGCAGAGAACGTCGCAGAACCGGGTCCAGAGCTAGCGTGGGAGGCCTCGGCCTCGAGGATCCTCGGGGCGATGGCGTGGGCTGAGGGAGGAATTCTGCATGCGCCTGAAGCAGAGCCAGGAGAGGATGGTGCCCGGAGACCCGGCTTCGAATCCTGCCTTCTTTTCCTTACTAGCTGGGCAGTTCTGAGCTCTCCCTATCTAAAATCCATGCGCCACACGGCTCTCCCGTCCTGCCCAGCTTCATTGAGATTTTCCATTTCTCAGAGACGAAGAGGCACCTCGATTTGGCTTCCGTTTCTTCCTCCTGGCTTGTCCTTTGAGTCTGGCTCGCCTCACGATGCCCTCTCTTGTTTGTGGCCTCAGAGAGCTTCCCGCAGTGCTGAGGCGTGAGTAGAATTCAGCCAGAATAAAGGGGAGGCCGGACTAAAGCCTGGTCTTGCCCTTTCGCTCCTGACAAAGCCCTAGAGCGGCCACTGCCAAAGGCCCCAAGGATGGCAAGCTGCGGAGGCCGCAGACTTCTCTTGTAATGGGGCGCTAGACGGCATCCCTCACAAGCACATGATTGGTTATTCTCTCTCCTCCAGACTAAAGCAGCTGTGTCCTTCGGGTCAATAAGAAAATATCAGTAAACTGCTTGGCACACAGTAGGCGTTTAATAAATGTTGGCTCCTTTCCTCTTCCCTTCTCTCTTTGGATCTGTAAAAATTGTTTGTTGGGGAACATCTAGGCGAGTCAATGGATAGAGAGCCCAGCCCAGAGACAGAAGTCCTGGGCTTAAATCTGGACTCGGACACTCCCTAGCTGTATGACCCTGGGCAAGTCACTTCATGCCCATTGACTAGCCCGTACCACTCTTCTGCCTTGGAACCAACATAGTGCCTTGATTCTAAGATGGAAGGTAAAAAGAAATGCTTGTTGAATGACTGTATGATAGGATGCTGTGGAAAGTGTCTGGAGTCAGAAAACCCAAGTTCAAATCCTCCTTCTGTCATGTACTCTGTCACCTGGGGGAATCATTTCTCTCTCTGAGCCTCGGTTTCCCCATTTGTAAGATGAAGGACTTGGATTAAATGAACTCTGAGTTCCCTTCCAGCTTTACCTCCACAAGCCTGTTATAATTTCAATTGATCTGCCAGCCATCTCATAGTGGCACCTGGAGAAAGAATCCAATGAACAAAGAAGATGCCTAGGGAGGATAAAATGAACTTAACCAAAGGCCAAGAGCTGAACTCTGAGTTCAAATCCTGGCTCACACACCCTACATGAAGCAAGCTGTTTCCCCACTCTAGGCCTCAGTTTCTTCCCTTGTAAAAGATTCGTTCCTACGGTCCTCTTCCTTCGGTGGCCCATCACTACAGGTGCGTGAGGGTCGTTTCCCAGGGAGGGCTCTGGCCTCCCTATTCTGGAGGAGGAAACACTCTCCAAGGCCTCTCCCAGCACAGAGCACAAAAGGCATCACAGAATTGTGAAGTTTATCGGCATCTTCAAGGTCATGCAATCTCCCTCCTGTTAAGCAGAGAGGCAGCACAGGGCATCCTTGGAACATTCCCAGGGTCTGACTTGGGGTCAGAAGAATAGAATTTAAGGCCTGAAATGGGCTACCTCTTAGCAATGTAACTGTCAGAAAGTCACTTAATTAACTCCACTAAGCCTCAATTTCCTGGACAAGAAAATGGAAATAATACTATTTATGCTCCCAGGGGGATGTCAAAGACTCTCAGAGGGTCTTAAAAGGGGGGATACCATCACTACAACGAGTCGTAAACAGTCCATCAGCATCTTCCTGTAGATGGCCCATTCTGCCTCTGACAACTTAATGTTCTTCCTTCCATGGAGCTGAAATCTGCCTCCCTGGGACATTCATCTGTTTACTCACTCATTCATTTAAGAAGCTCTTTCATGCACAGTGGATAAACACTCATATCTGGGTATCACGCCCTGTTCCACCCTTCAGAGACTCCCAGACGGCTTCTAATCCCACTTCCATATGGCGGCTCTTCAGAGGACTGCTAGATCTCCAGAAGGTGGCTTTTCTCTAGGCCATGCATCCCCATTCCTTCAGCTCCTCCTCACAGGATGAGGCTCTAAGTTCTTCACCATCCTTGTCAGCCTCTTAAACATGGCACCCAATGAATTAGGGACCTTCCAAAAATGTATGGCGAGGGCAGTTTGGATTCATCGTACCTTCTTTGGGAGATGATTGATGCTTCTGTTCATGCAGGTCCTCATCTGCATGACATCTGGGACCTTTGTACAACACGTATCTCAGAATCACAAGATCTCTGAGCTGGAATGGACTGCAGAGATCATCTGGTCCAACCCATACCTGAATAATAGTCCCCTCTAGGAGCCCCAGCAAGCTTCCCATGAAGTCCTTCACTGAAGGACCATCCACCACCTCCCTTTGCAGCCCATTGCTCTGTGGGATGGATCCCATGGATAGAGAGCCTTTCCTGACATCTAACCTACATCCAGCTCCCTCTGGCATCCTCCCCACGGTTCCCCAATATCTGTAGCCAAAGACAACGAGTCTAAATCCTCCCAGGGGATAGCTTCAAAAGACATTCTCCTTCCATCTCAGCTTTGTCATCTCCTGGATAACTAATCTGAGCTCTGGCAACTGATCTTTATCTGCCTCAGTCTCTACACTAATCATCCTGGTTATAGTTCTCCTTGCAACCGAGGCATTGCACATACTGTTCCTGTGGGAAATCAAGGACTTGGAGGCCAAACTTGTGAGCTGGCCCAGCCACAGGACTTCCCTGTGCCTGTGCCTCCCTGCTACAGTTCTGCCAAGTTTTGCATATTCTTCTCCATATCTGTATCTGCACTGTTTGGATCATCAGGAGAGTGTGTGTGCCCCAGGCTTACAGATGGAATATATGCTGTTATGCCTCTTACCTTTTGTTTAGGAAGTGCTTCTGAAATCATCAGGGCTGATTCGTTAAATGGGAAGTATAATGGTGCCAGCACAGTGGGTAGTGTGTCAGATGGGAGGTTGAGAAGACTTGAATTCAAATCTGAACTTAGACATTTCATAACTAGGTGATCCTGGGCACTCTACCTCAGTTTTCTCATCTATAACATGAGCCAGAGAAGGAAATGGCAAATCATCTGGTATCCTTGCCAAGAAAACCCAAATGAGGTCACAGAGAGTCAGATATGACTGAAATGACTGAACAGATGGGAAAGACTTGGGCGCTTCCATTTATAGAGTACCCATTCCCCTGGAGTTGCCCCCTGAGCCTCAAGAGTCAGGTGCAGCAAAGTGGCTGCCCAAATCCCCTACCTCCTAAGAGGAGGAGTAAAGACTGGATAAATCCAACTCTAAGGGAAAGTCAAGAGAGAAGATGGTTGGGATTGTGCCTATGGGATGTCCAGAAGCAAACGTCATCCCCAGATGGAGTGTGGCCCACAGGTGAGTGTAGAGGGACTATCACTTCCTTCCCACGTAAGCCCCACCCAAGAAGGATTGTTTACTGAAGTACCACATGAATCTTATATCTATCTGTGTAGGCATGGGCCCCTACAATAAAACTAGTGAAGACACACTATTAAACTCAGCCCACCTGTTGGCTGGAGGTTTGTTGGAGATACATTGCAACCCTACTTCAGCACTAGACTGCTACAAGGTAATTATGCAGGGATGGGTACCTCCACCTTCCCAATCCACAAAAAGACATTGAACATGCAGGACATTGGCACCAGTTATTTAGCTGAAAATGGAAAATCCACCTCCCGAACTATGCCCACCCACATAACACATTGCCTGGGAGTCCATCTCATAGGAAATCCAGTAAGGCTCCAAATTCAATTTAGCAGGCGGGCTTCAACAGAAATATTATTGCTTAGCCCAATATCCATCACTTTCCCATTCTTCAGGGTTGGCACAGTAAAAGTAAAATGGGAAAAAGTGTCAATCTCACTGGCAATTGTGGGCCTTGCTCTCCAATGATGAAGTAAGTAGATGCTGAACAATTACAGTCTTCCCCTCATTCTTCCCCCCACCCCACCAAGAATGGCGACGTTGTCCTATATCTCAGCAGAAGGGAATTTTTAGAGCTATTCCCATATTTACAGGAACATTGTTTTCTGGAAAATATGAGGATTCTGTACTTTGGGAGGTTCTTCAGCCTGTTTGGATCTTCATCCCGGCAAGTGCAGCCACCAATAAATAGCAGATGCCAATGAATTGACTAAATGGCCAGAAGCTTCTAGAAACAAAGAGAAAACTGGCCCTTTGACTAAGATTTAAAATAATCTCATGATCAATCATTCTGAGCCGATCCATCAAAACAGAAGGAGGAGCCTGCTGGGAAGCACTCAAATATACCCTGACACAACAGGGAGCAGATAGAGCTTTTTGCTCATTAGCCCATTCACTAAACGTTAAGTGCAATGATATGCCAGTCACTAGGGATACACAGATGAACCAAAAGGCCCCCGTCCTCAAAGAACTTACAATCTACTAGAATGGGGTGGGGAGCAGCATATTTAGGTAAAAAGACAATATATACAAAGTAAATTCCAAGTAATTTGGGGGGAATTCTAGCAACTGTGGGATCAGAGGAAGTGTTCCAGAGGAGAAGGAGCTCCTTGCCAAGCCTACAAGGAAGGCAAGAGTATGAAATGCTTGCTAAAGAGGGAGGGTGTTGCATATATGGGAGGTAACCTGGGCACAGACAGAGATGGAGGACAAAGTGTCCCCATTGAGAGGCCAGTTTGACTGGAATAATTATGGTGGTGGTAGTGATGGGGATGAGAATGATGCTATCCTGCACTTATACATTTTATCTTTGCAATTACAGAGCTGGCCCTTGGTAGAGCTGCCCAGATTTTGTACAAATCTTAAAGTAAAGGTTGAATTTTTAAAATATAAAAGAAAGATTAAAAGTTTTCCCTGAGAGGAAACTGGAAGCAGACTGGTCAAAGCAATGGGACTGAGAGATGCATGTGGAGAATAAGGATGGGGTTTGGATCAGTATCTGCTAGCTCTGTCCAAGAAACATGTGTCCCCCTGCCCTCCAAAGGGAGATGAGAGCCCTTTGCCTCAGTGCGCCTACACCCAGGAACACTCTGACGAGCCCCCACGCTGTTAGCTCCCAAGTCTGCAACAGACACCTCTAGAGTCAATACAGAAAGCACACCTAGTCTTAGGGCTGAAATACAGGGTTAGCAAGAGTTCACAAAACAAAGAACTCATTCTCAGAGATCAGATCAGTGGCTTGTCCCAAGCATGCAAAAATGCCATCTCAGGAATGGACGTTTGTTTCTGAACAACCTTTTAGAGTGTAGTTATTCTTCCCTCTCCCAACAACAATGCAGGGCTTTCTTGGGGTCTCTTCTGGGGCTCCCACCATCCCCTAAAATAGTAACCCCTTTTTATTCCCCCAAAGTGGGGCTGGATCTGTGACAGCAGGCAGAAGTCCACAGGTGCCTGCCTGCAGAAGTCAGGGGAAGTCAACCTAGGGGCACAAACCTGCAGGAGCTTTCCACAGGGCTTTTTGGTGTGGGAATGATGCAGGCTTGTAATTTTTAATGAACCAGCCCACAGGCTATGTCCCAGCAGTGCTTTTCACAAAGGAACCAGAACACATTTATAAAAAAATGAAAACATTTCTTTAAGAGATCTTAGGAAAAGGAAAGTTTTATGCCCCTGGGTCACATGATTTCTGGAATGTCTGTCTCCCTTGGTGCCTGCCCTCTTCAAAGGGCTCTGAAACTGCTTTAGCCACTTGGTGCCAGTTATCACCCCCTCAACTCTGTGCTTGAAGCCAAAAGGACTCTGTCATGGCAGGAGCCAAAAATGGTTCACAGAGAATGTATGCAGCATAAATACATTCACATAGGACACAAAAACTTGATAAAACTGCCAGACTTTTTATCAATAAAGATAGTTCACTTGCTTAAGGTGATCCCTGTTTTTTAAATATTTTATTTATATAGAAAAGAATTTATCAAGGCAAAAACTCTTAAGTATTTTCAGTAGGAAGGACTGATTTACTTGCTTAAGAAGTTTCACTGTTTTCAAACATTTAAACTATACTAATTTTCACACTAAAAACCATATACCTTGGAAAAACAAAGTGGATGAAAACAGTGTAAATAAACCACTTATTACTGTGAAGAAAGCATGTTGTACATCTTAAAACTATTATAAAATGGGAGTAATTATACTCTGTATTCATGGAAAAACAGTAGAACTCTCTCATCCTCTTTGCTTCTCACTTCGCTGAAATCTGTAGTTAGGATGATCTTCTTTTTGCCCATAATTCCCCAAATTGGAATACTGGGTGTGCATTTAACATGGGCTATTTCTTTTGGAAAGACTAATTTGAAATATGTATTATCTGATGAGTGACTGAAGTGGTCAATACCAGCCCAGAGAAATTATGATAAAATGTTCTCTGCTTTTGTTGGAGAAATGGGGGAATCTGTATGTGGATTCCTTAATATGTTATCAACAAAATATATACAATATAAATTCAACACATTTGGGGTATTAGGAACTCTGGGTTGTTCTGTTGGCTGGATACTTTTTTTCTTGTTATAGTTAAAATATTACTTAGTATATATATGCAAATAAAAAAGGCGTCAATAAGGGAGAGGGAGAGAGAAGTATTGTAATTTCCTCTTAAAAATTGAAATACTGAAATTCTAAGCCCTAGCCAGGTAAAAGGATGATGGGCCTTTCCTGGAGGCTTCATGCCTCCAGAAAGGTGGAGTCTCTAAGTCAGCCTTTCACTCATCAACTGTGACCATCTAAAAGGAAAACAGTCTGAGGTCTCCTTCAAGAGTTCCTCCAGGGTCCAGTTCCTCTTCCAGTCTCTCCTCAAGTGTCTATCCTCCAGTCTTTACTCCAAGTCAGAGTTCTTCCATCTCACTCCAATCAAATCAAATTGAATATCCTCTTCTGGCCTCTGGTCCTCTTTTTAAAGATCTTTTACTCTTGTGTCACCTCCCCTAAATTTCATGTCTACCAATCACAGCAGATGCTCTGCTCTAGGACTGCCCAGAAGGCAATTAGTCACTTCTAATTCGTTACCCACTATCACACACATGGGTCACAGACCTCACACCTCATGATTAAGTGGGAGATTCACACCTTTGGTGATCAGATCTAACTTGGGCAGATCTTCCCACTCAACTTCAAGTACTGTGCTTACATTTCTGGGGATTAAATCAATAAACAGAGGATTACAATTCAATCTTCACAATCAAGGAAGAGCTAAGTAACTTCATTGTTACAATCAGGGGAGATCTAAATTCAATCTTCACAGAAGAGAGGGCAGGAAATCAAATGACATGTTTTCCTTTCTTAAAATTGGTATTGTCCTGAAAAATCCAGGATGTAGGGTTGCTTTATCTGTAACTTAGTCCTGGGCATCTATCAGGACAGCTATCAATATGTTCATAGTTTAAAGTTCTAGGTTTTGTTTTTGTCCCTATTCCCAGAGATCAATGACTACATTTTCTCCTGTCTTCTTGTCCCACCACTATACATTCATCAAAACATTTGAATTTCAAAGTGAATTATTTGACATAATCATTCATCTATAAGTACTGTGACAAGCTCTGTCCGAGGTGCTGGATAAAGAGAAACAACATTTCAAACAATCCCTTCCTTCAAGGAGCTTACATTCTTCTGAGAGGAATGACTTGTTCACAGATAGGAAAAGATAAAATAAAAACAAAGTAATCTCAAAGCAGGGTGGGGTCCTGGTGATTGGGGAAATCTGTTGAGTCTTCAGCTCAAGGTGGCAGGGTGAAGAAGGCAAGAGGTTGAAATCTACAGATGCCACAAAGGTGAACCTATGCATTGAGAGGAACAGTGGGATCTTTAGAGGAGCTGTTCAACTTTTTAAAAATCACACCACTTTTCAGGAGTTCTACAATGAACAATAATTGCTGCATTGTATGTCTATTTCAATGATTTGATTTCTGGAATGAGATGAGAAAAATCAAGACTCTACTGAAACAAAATACTGCTCAAGATTTAAAAAAATGTCTTTTAGAGTCAACAAGGCTTGGGGTGGGGGGGAGGGGAGACAGACAGACAGACAAACAGAAAGAGACAGAGACAGAGACATTGAGACAGAGAGAGTCAGAGAGACACAGACACACACACAGAGAAGAGAGACAGAGAGATGTCTGGAGATGGAGGCAGAAGTCTGGGTCCAAATCCTATGTTTAGCACATTTTATGGACAAGTTGCTTTATCTCTAAGTCTCAGTTCTCTCATCTGTTAAAATGGGAGGCAATAATGTTCATAGTGCTTACATTGAAGGGTGGTTTTATGGCCCAACAGAGATAAAGGAAAGTATGTGGGGTAAATTTTTACCAAACTTTAAGCTTAACATGGATGTCAGATTTCCATTATTATGAACATTTTATAAATGTCTGAATACAGAAGGGAACTCCAATTTTTAAAACTCTATTCACTAGTGGTTGTGATTTTCTCCTTGCTTTCAAGTTTCCTTTGAAGCTAATTTTCCTTAGGTGCAGTCTTTGTTCAAAAGGAAAACCTCCATTTCAATCTCCCATCAAGCACTATGTTTATATAATATTGGCTTACCACAATGCCTGAGATATTATTTGTACAGTATCATCTTAGCATAGTGCTATGGTAAGTAATTAATAAATACTTGTTGAGAGGTAACTAGGTGGTTCAGTAGGAGCAAACCCTAGAGATGGGAGGTACTGGGTTCAGATTTGATCTCATTCCCTTTCTGGCTATTTTACTCTGGGCAAATAACTTAAGCCCCACTGCCTAGTTCTTACTGCTTCTCTGTCTTAGAACCAAAACATAGTATTTATTCTAAAATGGAAGGTGAAGGTTTTTTTAATTTTGAAATACTATAAAGAAACATAATTTTATGGCACAATAGTGACCACTTTAAGGAGTCTACTATGGAGTTAACAACTCTTTAGATAAAAGGAACTGCCTGCTGCTTACCCCCAAAATGTACTCTTCTAAGCTTTCTATATTTTAAAAATCAACTGTCTCCAAGTACTGATCTGTGTGATGCTTTATATATCCATGTATCATGAGTCAAGATATCCCTGCTCAAAATTAAAGCAACTCTGAAGTGCCACCTCACATCTATTAGATTAGCCAATTTAACAGTAGAGGAAAGTGATAAATATTGGAAGGAGTGTGGCAAAATTGGGACACTAATGGAATGTGGGTGGAGTTGTGAATTGCTCCAGCCATTCTGGAGGGCAATTTGGAACTATGCCCAAAGGGCTATAAAACATTGCATACCCTTTGATACAGTAAGATCACTACTAAGTCTGTATCCCAAAGAGATAAAAGGAGGGAGGACCTATATGTACAAAAATATTAATAGCATCTCTTCTTGTGGTGGCAAAGAATTGGAAATTGAAGGAATGTCCCTCAATTAGGGAATGGCTGAACAAATTGTGCTACATGATGGTGATGGAATACTATTGTGCTGCAGGAAATGATGAAAAGGATGAAAGAAATGGAAAGACCTTAATGAACTGATGCAGAATAAAATAAGTAGAACCAGGAGAACATTGTACACAATGACAGCAATGTTGTAAAGTGATCAACTGTGAAAAATTTAGCTACTCTGAGCAATACAATGATCCAGAACAATTCTGAGGGACCTAAGACAAATACTCTCCACCTCAAGAGAAAGAACCTTTGGCACTGGGATGCAGATGAAAGCATATGCCTTTTCACTTTAGTTTATATGGATTTTGATTTTTTCTTTTTTGAGGGCTTGGTTTCATATGATTATTCTCTTACAAAAATGAACAATATGGAAGCATGTTTTACATGATAGTACAGGTATAACCTAGACTGAATTGCTTGCCAGTTCCAGGAAGGAAGAGAAAAGGGAGGGCAGGAGACAATTTGGATCATATAACTTTAGAAAACTTATGTAGACATTTATTACATGCAATTGGTAAAATAAAATATCTTCCTCCATTAAAAAAAAAAAAAAGCTATTTAAGGCAGGCTGGCTGGCTCACCAACCAAAAAAAATAAAATAAAATAAAAGATATCTGCTCACTTTCTGAGTGAAGATGACCTCACTAGAGTGAAAGCTACAGGTATTTCAGAAGTCTGGTGCTTCTTATTTAGCTATAAACTACCACATTATTTTCCTGTACTTGTCAGTATTTCCACAGGTAGATATCAACAAATTGTTTTCCATGCTAAGAATCCATTTCCAATGCCATGCCATATTTTCCTGTATAATGTCTTAACATATTATTTCCCAAATGTAGATGTTATATTAATCATTATTGTTATAGTATATATTTAATTATTAAGTATTACTTTAAGGATTGGAACCACTGAAACTATTGTCCACTTTACCAAAGGTATCTCATCTTCTTCTCCTCCTGTGGTTTAATTCTAGGCTCACTGTTTATTTGCAATGTCTGTCTAATATGCATCAGTTCTACATAAGTGCCCCTACAATTGCAGATCACAAGAAGGTTGAGACAATATAGTTTTTGTCCACTTGATTTCTCCTTTATGGATAGTGAAGCTGAACTAATTTGAGTTGATCATCAATTGAATTTAGGATGTGAGAAACTGTACTATTCTTTGGTATGAAATAATTGACAGCGAATGAGAGCATGAGAAAGACCTTGACATTCCTAGTAAATCCCTCTCAAATATGACTTCTGGGCTAGATGTCATCAATGATATTGGCAAATATCTCTGGGGAGCCTGGATTCCTGTTTTAAGCATTACTTTCAAAAGTGAAATGTAAATGAAATATTAAATAATGTTTTCAAGGAGGTGAAGTTACTATTTAAATACAAGAAATGATTCATTTGAAAAATAGAATCCCTTTTCACTCATTAAGTTGACAGGCTCTTCTCTAATTTCCAAAATCAGATTTTTTGTAAATAAAAGGACATAGGAGCATGGGTGAGCCATCTTTCTCCTCTCCATGTAGCTATCTCACCCCAATTTTTCCACTCTCGTTGGCAATCAGAAACACAAATCTGCAGAGGGTCCCAGTTCCCACATCTCTTTTGTGACCATGCCATCCTTTTGTCCTTGAATCTCTCTCCTGGCTCTGAAATTCCTTTGACAGGATTCTTTATAACATTTCTCTCCTCCATCTCTTCCACTTTCCCAAATGCATTTCATTATAGATATTTTTTTTCAAATGAATATAACTTTATGAATACAATTCCTTCCATCTGGGATGCCTTGACTTTTTTTCACCAATTCCCAAATCTATTTTTTTTTCTCTTTTATGAAACTTCCCTGGAATAAGTCCATTTGAACCTATCTCTTGCATTCTGGCAATTCCTCAATGCTCCCTATGACAATTTGGCAAAAGAAACACAACACTGTGAAGCAATGGTCTCCAAAGTGGAGCATGTGACTTGACCCCAGTGGGTCAATCAATTGGGAGGGAGGAATGAAAAAAAATTTATTAAGCATCTATGTGCAAGTCACTGTGCTTAGTCTTTTAAATATAATAATAATAATATTAGCTAATATCTAATATTTAAATAGTACTTATTATATACCAGACACTGTACAGAGATTTAATTTATTGTAAAGCATTGTATCCAAGTATCCAAAAATAATTATAAAATAGTCCTGACAGGTAGGTGCTAATATTATCTTCATTTTACAAATAAGGAAACTGAGGCAGAGATTAAGTTACTTGTTCAGGATCACATAGTTGGTAAGGGTCTGGAGTCACATTTAAATTCAGGACTTTCTGACTCCAGGGCCAGTGTTGTGTTTTTTTTCCCCCACTATGCCACTTACTTGATCCTAATTGGGTGGTGGGATGGTGGGTTATATGCTATCCTCATCTCATAGCTAAGCATGGGGATTTTCTCCACTAAAATTTTACCTATCATAGTCCAAATAACCCCTTCATCTGCTGCACAAAACTTGCAACCAGTCCCAGTCTGAGGACTGGATCCAAGGCAAAGGAGCATCTAATCCAGCCTGAATTTCTGAAGTTTTCACTGGGAGATATAGGTGTAGATCAATGAAAAAAAGGTTGGAGATCATTAATGTAGAGGATAAAGAGATGGTCTTTGGGTCAGAAAGAGATAAGTTCAAGTCTCGCCTCCAACACATACTAGCTGGGGCAAGTTATCTAGCACCCATTGTCTGAGCTCCAGACAGCTTTTGAACACCATCAGTTGCAGAACAGATGTGCCCATCTGTACTTCTGGAAGAAGTTTTCTCAACTGGAAGTTCTCTACATTAATAAAGGCACAGGTTAGATCGATACCCCTACACAATGCACTCAGTAATGGACGTTTTTCATTTCTGCGTGCTTTTTTCTTTTTTTCTTTTTTTTGGAATTTAATAGGATAAATGTAAAGCCTGATATTTGCTTTTAAAAAGGCAATCACACAACTAAAGATGAGGGAGGCATGCCTAGTCATTAGTTTATATAAGAAAAATGGGGATTTTCGTGCCTTGTAATCTCACATTTACTCATCAGTGGGATATGGCAGTTAAAACCAACCCTTTTATCATAGTCTGCCTTCGGAAAAGCCCAGAGGACAAAAAAAGGGAACCATTAGCCCTGATGGGGTTTGTCCTGGTTTTGCCATGTACATGTAGCTCTGGGCGGGTTCCATGTTGTTGCTGTTTAGTTGCTGTTTAGTCATGTCTGACTCTTTGTGACCTCGTTTGAGGTTTTCTTGGCAAAGATATTAGAGTGTTTTGCCATTTCCTCCTCTAGCTTGTTTTACAGATGAGAAACCGAAGCAAACAGAGTTCAGTGACATGTCCAGGGCCACATAGCTAGTAAGTGTCTAAGGCCAGATTTGAACTCAGAAAGATGAGCTTCCCTGATTCTGAGAGTAGCACTCTATCCACTGTGTGACCTAACTACCCCAGGGCATCAAGCTTTAGGAAATCAAATCAATGATCCAGAATGATTCCAGAGGAGGAATGACAAAAGTGGTGAAGAGACTAGAGAGGACCTAATCAAAGAAATCCAGATGTTTGGACTATAGAAGATAAGATTTAGTAGAGATTTGACAGATGCCTTCAAATATCCAAAAATCTATAAAAATAGAGAATAATTAGATTCTCATTCTTCTTGGTCCCAAAGGCAAAATTGGGAGCAATGGGCAGATATCACAAAGAAGTAACTATTGGCTTGATGTAAGTAAAAAATGTCACAGCTTCCCCAAATGCAATAAGGAAGGAAGTTTCCTCCCACTCGTGGTCTTGAAGACCATATAGACTCAATCAGTTATTATCAGGGCTTGTGTAGAGGGGATTATTTCTCCAAGTAAGAATTGGATCAAATGACCTTTGAGATGCCTGCCATCTCTGAATATCTCAGAGGTGACATCTCTAGTTTTTGTCTTTTGGTCCTCTCCTTCTCAGACCACAAACCCTGGGTCACACAACAGTAGTTGGGTCATTGCTGGATGACTCAGAATTCTCATGACTATTTAGCTAACTCAGACCAGGATTTCTTTAATCAGGATGCACTGGGGCAGTGGGAGGGGAGGGGCTGCATCCCAAGCCCCGAGTTACTGAGCTATGGGCTGCTCATTAGCACCTTGAAATCACTAATACACCAGCCTTCCACAAATTGACTCATGTAGCGCAGCTTAGCACCTTTCCACTTGGCTGGTGGGAGATTCCCCAAACCGCCCTTTGATGCTCAAATGCATCCTTTGGGACTTTTGGTTCCCCCTCCTAAGATGAAGCTGCTCATTTACACCCTTTCAACAAACATGACTTTTGCCAAAACTCACTGTGCCACGCATCTCCCTCCAGCTGCCTTGGCTGTCCACAAAGTCCTCTGGGATATTTTCAGGTTTGGTCATTTTATAGCGCCAGGGCTCTTGGGGATACCATCCTGCAGGTCACCTTCTGCCTCTTATTAGGACAAAGAAACTCACAACTTTGGTACCCTGAACTTCTTAACCAAAGGTAGCCTGAGGCAGGAGGGAGGGAAGCATTTTTAAAACAGATCTCTTGGTCTCAGCTCTCCCTCCACATTACACCTTCTTGCTAGTTATTCCCAATCTAGGCTTTCAGATATGGTGTTCCTGGTTAAAAGGCCATATAAATGGGTTCTTAGAACCAAATGGGGATAGAATAAGGTTCTCTAACAGTGATTCTGAATAAAGGAAAACAAGATGTTCTTGGCCAAAAAGTAGCCTTCTTTAAAACATGGTACTGTAGTAGTTTTGATAACCAGATTGTTGTCTGAGGGGCAAAGAGGCATGATGGCAAAGTTGATTTGACTTTGGACTTGGAGTCAGGAAGACCTGTCTTGAATGTTATTTCAGAAACTCACTTGCTGGGTGTCCTTAGGCAAGTCATTTAATCTCTCCAAGTCTCAATATTCTTATCTGTAAAATGGGGATGATAAAGCACCTAGCTCTCAGGATTGTTGCAAATATCAACCAGAAGACATTCTGAATGTATTGAAGCATTCCATCAATGAGAGTTACTCTTTTCAATTGAGAGAACTGTCTGTGACAAGTAGAGGGGGCATCCACTGCAGCACTAGACTCTCTAGTTACCCCCCTATGGCTCTTAGGACCTAGTGTTCCTTTTGCATTTGCAGGTATCCTCTCATGTGCTCATTTTATAACCCCAACATTACTTGACTCCATGCTCACTTCCATTGTATGATAATGGGATCAGGAATCTAGAGCTGGTAGGGACTCAAGAGACCAACTAGTCCAACCCTTCATATTGCACATGGGGAAACTGAGACTCATAGGAAGCTATTAATACAGGTAACAAGTGTCAGTTTGGATCTGAATTCTACTGTTCTGACTCAAGAGCAGGACATTTTTCCATTGTGCCACACCATTTTTAACCCCAACTCAAGGTGTTAAGTCACTGAGGAACTGGCAATTTCTAAAACTGGAACAAACATGACTTTTACTTGACTTTCAACCAAAGCATGGCCTATGAATGGATGGAATTGTGGGTAACCTGAAGGCCTGGCTTCTATTGCAACATGATTCACAGAAAATCATATTCTGAGCGTGGCATCTCCCAAGAACCCAACTTATTCTGCCATTGTGATTGATTCACAGAGAATAAGATTCAATATAGCTCTGTTTCTGAGCAAATTGGCAAGGGAAAAACTTAGATTCCGAAATTAAGCAAATAAATAAAAATGCTTTCATGGGGGGTAAAAAGAAAAGTGGAATATCTTACACCAAATTAATGAAGAGAAACTGATCATTTTGATATCTCCCTATGTACAAAACAAAAACCATTATGGTAGTTGGAAGCAGCTAGCTTCTGGATAGGTGGGGAATTCTTAATTTAGCTATCATTAAAAAAATTAAAAGACCATTTTGAAGTGTTCTGTATTCCCATCAGTCCTCTCCAAAATTTATATTCCCAGAGTGAGGCTCCAAACCAGTCAACAAACAGATGAACTAGCATAATATGGCATGATGCATCTCTTCTCATTTTCAGATGAAAGATGAGGAGCATATAATAAAATCTAGGACCGTTTCAATGTACCTCAGCTGCTTCCTAAACACAGATGCATGATGGGTCAAACAAAAATTATTCTCTAGTTACACATCTCAGAAACTGCCACGGTGTCTGAAGAAAATAGTTGGACCAACATTGGACAAATGGTTGGTGTTGGGATCGATCTGAGGATGGGAAGAGTTGTACATAGAGCACGATCTGCTGAGCCCGTTAGTCTCAGAGAGTCATCGGCTTGGCTAATTATGCTACTTTAGGCTTCTCTCCATAAGTATTATACTTTTCACTGTTCTATGTAAAAAAAAAAAAGTACCACCACACCATAGAGTTAATGAGACCCATAAAGATTCCTTAATCAGCTTATATGGGGAAAAAGTATTAAAGTCTCCCCTTTCACAACATGAAATATAGAGTTTTATGATATATTCCTAGCACAGGAACTCACATCTCCCGCCCCTTGAACCACCTGCAAATTTTAATAGTCTTGTATCACCAGGGTACCAGAAACCCATAAAAGTTTAACCTGCCAATTAATAAGGAGTTGAGCGTTCTAGCCTTATGCCTAATTTTTGTTTGGTGCTTCTAAGACCTGGGCGGCAAAATCTCTAGAAAGGTCTTGTGGAAGCCCACCTGATATTGTAGCTCATGGGTGATTTCTCCTGGCAGGGGGAGAGGTCACCCAGAAACCCAGCATGCATAAGCCGAAGCGAGCTTTCTCATTATGGAAGGTATAACGTTTCTGAAAATTCCCGGGTCAAAAAATGGCCTCAGAAAGTTCTTTCATAAACTCACAAGCCTGTGGGTCTGTACGCTTTCAGCTCAATTGGGCAGCTCTGGTTGACAAGTTCACGCCTCCCCTCTGCAGGTAAGCCAGCCGGGATTGCTGTGTCAATTCACTGAGCCAGGTAGCCCTCGTTGACAGGGGAACAAGACTGGACAAGGAAACACTCATCCCCCAGCCATGGGCTTCTTAATTCTCCTCACCAAAGAGGCCAATTTTGACTTTCATTGGAATTCTTCGACGCTTGAGTAAATATTCAAACTCTTTCCCACTTAAAAATATGGAACTCTATAGAATTTAAGTGGGAAGCCACCATCCTGACCATGGCGCTTCCCACCGCAGTGGTGAATGCTGTTTATTGCATTCCTAGAGGATGACAGCATTGTGAGGACCACTAAGTAGCCCATTACTTTCAAACCTTGGTCTTGGGCCCACTCAGTCAGTCATATTAGGAATTATTACCACATTAAGGAATCCATTTTTAAGATCCCACTGAGACAAGAGGAATCTCTTCTCTTTCTTTCTCTTTGACCGGACTGATCCAGCTTCCCTGATGGAAAATTAAAAGATGGATGCCAGAGAGTTCGTGCAGCTCTCATCCTGAAACTCAGGCACTTGATTGGCTTCCCTGAGTACACCAGGAGCCAGCAGCAGACCTCACTTAGGACCAGTCTCCGCCTGGAGATGCGTTGGGTTTCCTGACTTTCATGGAAATGAGGCCATCTGAATAGAGTCCCAAATTGAGCCCCGTCCAGAAGCAAGAATATGGGCTCTGGAGTCAGAAGTTCAAGATCCCAGTCTTGCTCTTGATACTTACTACCTATATAGGCATGGACCAACCACTTTACCCCCTTCCTTTCTTGGGCCTCAGTTTCCTCATCTGTAAAATGAGGACATTATACTAGATGCCCTGTGATGTCCCTTTCACCCCTTCTTCTAGGGTCTTCTTTGAAGTGTAAAGAAAGGGGACTTTTTAGCACCAAGTTATAAATACAATATATTTTGTGTCTACAGACAATCTTTTAGTAAAGGCTGAATGCGATCAGCCTGGTTCTTCAAAATACTCTAACACATCCATGAGCTCCTTGATGGGTGCACACCCTCCCACAATGCAGTGCCCATCAATGCTTTCCAATTCTTTGGAATTCTTATTTGGGTGCTTGCATGAACCCTCCCTAAGGGATCACCTAGCCAATTGCCAGGGAACCTTCCCACCATCTTTTCAGCAGCATGTGGATACTGATATCCTCTGTGGGGCCAAAGGGAACAAAGCCTACTTCTACTTTCGAGAGTCTAACTCTTGCAACCCTTCGGATACTTGAGGACAACTCCCATGCCCTCTTCCTTAAGTTTCCTCTGTGTGAAAGAAGAAAACCCAGAGACCTTTTGGACATGGAAAGAGCCTGGAGTGGCTGCAAAGAGTCCATCAACAGCAGCAGGGGATGGTGGAGAAGATTTGGAATCCTGAGGAAAAGAACCCAGAGAGAGGCAGTTGGAGCCAGGGTCTAGGACTCTGAGACAGCTACTGAGAAGGTCCAGACTGGGACTGGGTCCTGATCCCAAGAAACCTCTTCTCTCATTGGCTCCTGATCCCTATCCCCCCAAATCCCTCCAACAAGTGGACTGAAAAGAAGACAGTCCACAAAAGAATCATCACAGTCTCCTCTCCTGACCTGAGGCACCTGCTGGGCAGGGCTAAAGCCAGGGTCCATCACTCTGAACCCTCAGGGGCTTGAGGCCATTCAGCTCAAGTCATCTCAACTTTGGGCAGAGGGTTTAGACAGTTAGGGACTCCGCCTTCCTCTTCCCCTTTGCCTCAACTTACCAGCCTTTCCTAACTTCCTCCTACATTCCTGTTACCATAGAATAAATTCTGTTATCCACTACAACTGGCTAAAGACTGACTAAAGGAAAGTTATAACTGGGGGAAGGAGTGAGGGAATATCTCTCTTCCCCTAAAGAAAGAATGTTGCTAGGTAGAAACAGCTTAGCTGTGGGGAGTAACAAGGCAGGTTTAGTGAGGGGCCATCACAGGCTGAAGGTTGAAGGGGGGAAAACCACAGACTCACCCTCCTTCTCTTTCCTGGCCAAACTTCAATATCAGATAGTCCTCCTTTGCCTTGCCTTGAGGGAGAGAGTACTCCATTCTCTTCTCTCTCTGTCTCTCTCTGTCTCTCTCTGTCTGTCTCTCTGTCTCTCTCTGTCTCTCTCTCTCTGTCTCTCTCTCTCTCTCTCTCTCTCTCTCTCTCTCTCTCTCTCTCTCTCTCTCTCTCTCTCTCTCTTTCACACACATACATCAAATACACTCCTCTATTACACCTCTTAGAAGCTAAGCCCCAAAGAGTAATAATAATAATAATAACTAATAGAGTACTTTAAGGTTTGCAAAGTGTTTTAAACATGTTATTCCATTTGCTTCCAACAGCCCTGTATGATAGATGCAATAATTACCCTGATTCCATAGAGGAATAAGCTGAGGCTGTGACATGGTGACTTGACCAGAATCCTAAAACCAGTCCGTGTCTGAAGCAGGATGTTAACCCAGCTGCTGCTCCTCATTCCAAGCTGTGTGCCTTGGAGTTGTTGGCTCATCCTTCTATAGACCCTGAGCCTGAGTGCAGGGATACTTCTGGGAGCTGTCCCCCGGTCCCCGGCACCCACATTGGCCTGCCTCACCACAGTTTCACTAGGGAGAAGCACAATATTTACTGCACAGAGATCCCGAGGCAGAGCCGAGAGGACCTTTCTTTCCCCTGTGGCTGCCCCTTCCTTACACCCTGAGGAGAGGACAGGCAGCCTCATCTCCCTCTCTGGATCACTTCCAAAAGATAAGTCTTTACAGCTTCTTAAAACAACAAACAGTTTCCCATCCCTCAAAGAACAAAAGAAAAAAGAATGTGAAATACCACAACCCAAACCACTCTCAATCCTCCAGAGGCCTGAATCTACCCTCAAATAAATGTCTTCCCAGAAAACCATGACTGCTGAAGTCAGCTAATTCAGTGAAACGATGAACTTTCCCCAGAGGGACCAGATCTACCAAAAAACTTGGGAAGTCATGGACCGCTTCCAAGAAAAAAGGAGTTTTCTCGCAGTTCACTGCACTATTCATTCTGGGGCTGTCCTAAGCCCAGCTGCACTCTGAACCTTTGCTCTAATCTTTAAATGCTTTCAGGCAAGTCCCTTTTAGGAACCTCACAAGGGGAAGGAGCACGGCTCCATGAAAAGATGGTTCTGAAACACGTACCAAGTTTGGGACCTCAGGGGGTTATGGGATTGAAGTCGCCAATACGAGGAAGTCAGACTGATGAGAATGGATTCAAATCAAAGCAGGAAAGGACAGAGAACAACGTACACAGAGAAGAGAGCAACATAAATGAAAAGGATGCTGAGACGAAGAAGTGACTCTCTGAAGAGCAAATGTAAACGCTCAGGAGAAGTGAGCAAAACTCACCTACCTTGCTTGCCTTGATGCACAGCCATGGGGGCTTACAAGGACAAACGATGGCAGAGTCAAGCAAAGTCTCTGTTTCTGTCGCTTTTGCTTATTCGTTTTTCTTTGTTATACTTACAAGGGTGAAGGGGATATTCCGAAATGATTATGAGATCTTAAAAAATCACAATAAACTGTTTTATTAGAAAAAAGAAACTACAGTAGCGAGTCATAGGAGACGTGGCATAATGATTCCACAGAGAAGTGGCGAATGGCTGAAGGAAGGAAACAGTGATGGAGAAAGTGAAAGGCAAAATATAAGTCCTCTGGTCATATTGCCTATCAATACCAAGAATGTGTCTTCACTTTCCCTCCTCACAACGGCTTAACATAAGGCTCTCTTGCCAAAGATCATCTTGTCGCTCCAAAAGAAGTCTTACTTTGGAAGTCACTCCATCTAGCCAAACGTTCATGTTTCTACTTACTCTATCATCAGATGATTGTCATCCATCACCTCTCCACTGGGAGGCCATGTCGGGGTGGGAATCAGGGAATCTCTGAGTTGGAAGAGCCTTCAGAGACTTTCAAATGGAATCCATACCCAACGGAGATTCTCCTCTATAACAAACGCACAGAAGTGGACAGGCAGTTTCTTGGGGAAAACCTCTGAGGATGCGAGACACATTGCCATCCAAGAAGGAAGACGTGTCTCCCATTTGGAAACCTCTCATTATTTGGAGGTTTTCTGGCTATCAAGCCTAACCTTGTCCCTTTCCATTTTCTCTCTTTTCTTTATGATTCTGTCCCTGGGGCCATCCAAATAGGACAAGTTTTCTCTTTAGTTGACAACATCTAGAGGGTGCCATGAGCTTTTCCTTTTGTATAACTTTTATCCCAGGATTAGGGATACCCCTTTAAGATGCTGGAAAGGAAAGGAGATGGAGAAGGAGTAGTTCTCTTGCTGTGGGACTGAGGAGACATTCCCTCCCCCCACCCATTCCCTGAAGTGTATGTTAGCTGAGAAAACCCCAGCCCTCCACTTTCCCATCTAGCTTTCCTCTGGTTCCCTGATGACAGCCTCCCTGCTGACCTAGGGAGGCATTTCTCAGCTCTGTGCACGAGTCCAAAGGGAAGGAAATTATTTTTTATTAACCAGCTTCTAAAAACTGAAGGCTGTTGGGGGAGGGCTGCAAATTTCACTCCCAGAGACCAGGGGGCCATGGCCAAGAAGCCCCAGCTGCAATCCTTTAATACCAGTAGGTTGCTTTATTAAAATCGAGATGGGGGAAATTTTTTTAACCCAATCAAATCATCATAAACTGGGCCAGGTATTTATAGTAAATGAAAGGGTTATAGCGTTCCTTCCTCTCCAGGATGTGGCCCCTGGGAGACATGGATTTGGGGGGTTTCCAAAATGTGCCCTTGGAAGGTGCACTGGTACAGCCCCAGTGAGGGTTAAGTTGCATTTTCCATTATAAACCTGTTTGCAGGGGTTTATGACTCCCCCATAAAAATCTACTCAGGGATGAAATATGTATAGTCCAAGGGGTCTGAGCTCAGCAACAACACCTCGTCTCTCTCTTCTTAAAAAAAGTTTTCATGAAATGGAACCAAAGCTGTATGGAGCCTCGTTTTACTGCCACCAATCGGGCTAGAGCAGGAGATTGTGGCCTCCACCCCCTTGGCAGTCTCTTGAAGCCTATAGACCATTTCTCAAAATAATGTTCTAAAATCAGAAAGTAAAATAAGGCGATCACAAAGAAAACCGATTCCACTGGGATTCCACTTCTCGAAATCTGTCGTTTTAAAACAAGTTTATGGAGCCACGTTAAGAATCCCTGTAATGAAGCTGAAGGCTAGTTAGGTGCTAGCTCAGCCTTGCCATGGGATGGCCAGAAAAAGAATAGCATGAGCCTGGCTTGGAAGGAACTGAGGAGGAGGGAACGTCTAGTCATATGCCTCTGTGGCAAAGCCATTGCTTCCCCAACCTAAGATAGGGTCTAAAAAAGATGCCTGGGCCCAAGCCAAAGGCTAAATGCCTTAGACTTTGAGGGCCAATGCTTTTCTAGGAGCCCAAGATTTCCTAGTCTCAGTTTCTACCTGGAAAATTGTCTTTTCTCCAACTATAAAGTGGGAAGGGCAGGTCAAAATTGGGGAAAATTTCAAGGGGAATGGGAGAGAGGGCAGAATTTGGAAACTATTTCTGCCTCTGGGATGGGTTCATTATTATTACTAAAGTTTCATTTTCTACAGGAATCCTTTCCAGATGCCCCATCTTTTAGTCTCCTCCTGCAGAGAAAACTCAGAGTCATAGGATTGTAGATCCAAAAGAAAGGACCTCACAGTCCAACCCTCCCCATTTAACAGGTGAAAAAATTGAGGCCGAGAAAAGTTGGAGAATAATACTTAGTCACAGAGATAAGATGGCTGGGATGTAAATGGAGATCTTCTGATGCTCAATCCCCAGCACTTTTAATGATACCATATTCCAACTGGCACACATCCCTCATTCTCTCGCCCTATTTTGATGAACAATCCTTGGGAGCTATGATTATTTCCTTTTTACCAAGGTCATAAGGCAGACCACTAAATGATTGCTAGGAGGCATATAGAATACTGGCAGATTAGCTTCAGTGAAGTATGAAAACTCAGGGACATTCTTGGGGCTAATCACAGGAGAACAGGCAATCAGGAATTGCATCTGGAGTACACAGAGGATCCTCAGACAAACTTGTAAGGTGCGGAGCAATCATGATGTTGGAGCACTGTTGGAGAGATTGTCTGCTCAGAGAGGATCTTTGATTCTGGAAAGACCAAAGCCACACGCTCCCATGTGCCATGAGCCTGCCTCAATCATCCAGGTCTTCACCAAAGATGTCTGGATAATCAACAGCTTTCTAAAGAAGTGGTATCTAGAATGGAATACGCCACCTATGCCTTTGCGGTAACCCAGGATCTACTTTAGGGTAGAAGTGCACTCAGTATCAGTTGTCCAAGCTATGTCCAGGTCTATGTCCTCAGTGGACTGAAAAATATGGAGTGTTTGGTGCAACTACTGCTAGTCATAAGATATCTTGACTTTGAAAGACAGATGTTGTCTAGTAAAATGTGGGGGCTTAGGTCATCCATAGCGGGCAATGAACCAGAGGCAAGTGACACGAAGACTATAGTCAATGCCCATCGTCTCCCAATAAAACCAAGGCTCTCCTTTTTTTTTTACCAGACCTAGGATCTCCTAGTGAGAAAATTGCTTCTACAAATACAGATAAAGAACTCTTCCATCTTAAAGAGTTGTGTGAGGTACTGAGAGATTAAACTACTTGTCTAGTCTTATCATTAATATGTGTCAAGATTGGGCTGAAATCTTAATCTTCCTGAATCCAGTATGGTTCTTTAATCCATATTAACTTCACAGAGAAAGAATATATAGTCTGTATTATATCTATCTATATAAACACACACACACACTTATGTATATATTTTTTGTTGTTCTAGAATTCCTTGGAATCAAGAATTCCCTCTGAAAATCCTCTACCAGTCTACCAATGTAGATCAGTCCCTCAAAGATCAGAAAATTATAGCCTTAGAGAATGGCCTGGGGCATAAAGAATGATGTGATCCAAGGACATACAGAGAGTATGCTTCAGAGGTGGACTTTAAACCTAGGTCTCCCTGACTTCTAGTTCAGCTCAGGCTTTCCTAACTCCCAATGCCCCTCCCCTGTCCCCCCAGTCCTTTACAGAAAAGCATTAGCTTCTTTAACCAGAGATCAGGTCATTCCTTCTTTACTCAGCAGCTTTCTGCAGCTACTTATTGGCTACCAAGGAAAGTTCCGACTCCCGAGCTTTTGATTCCAGGATTAAATCAATATGGTCCTCATCTCTTTCCTCTCTCATTATCAGTGACACATTCCACCATTCAGCCAAACTAGACTGTTCTCCCCCTCTCATAGATAGTTAACAGGGTTTTATTCACATTGAATATTCTTCCCAGAATATCCTCACTCCCCATCTCTACCCATCAAAGCCCTGTCCAGCCTTTAAAGTCCAACTTCAATATTTCATTCTCTAAGAAGTTTTCTTTAATTCCAACATTTCATAATAACTTCCCTCCCCACCTTATTTCCATGTCCTCATAGAATAATTAATTCTTATCTATGTTCAAATACTTGCAAGTCCATCACAGAATCTGAGAGTTGAAAGGGTTCTCAGTGGCTATCTGCTGCACCACTACCAACAACACACAATGAAATCTTCACTCTAACCTACCTGACAAGTGGCCATCCAAGTTCTGCTTGGAGACGTTAAAAGAAGACAAATCCACCACATCTGCAAGGAATTCATTCTATTTGTGGTCAGCTTAAATTACTGGGAAGTTATTGCTACTATTGTTGGTTCTTGATGTTCTCTGACATCAAGATTAAATTGGTCTCTTGGCAACTTCCCCCTATTGTTCTGCCTTCTAAGCCAAACAGAACAAGTTGAATCCTCCTACCTCATGACATCCCTTTATTTTATTAATTAACTTTATTTATTTAATTAATTGACTTAGAATATTTTTCCATGGTTACATGATTCGATGACATCCCTTTAAATCTTTGAAGACAACAATCATGTCCTCTAAGTCATCTTTTCTCCAGGCTAAACATCCTTAGTTCCTTCAAACTCATTTGACATGGATTCAAAGTCCCTTTACCAGGAAGTTGCCTTCCTCTGGCCATTCCTCTGTTTATTAATACCCTTGTGCCTCTGATACATACTGTATAATCTCTGGATGAATCACTTAAACTCTCAGAGCCTTTGGAAACTCTCTCTGTTTATAAATTATACAGGAGCTCACAATCTGCACCAATGTTTGCCATACCACAAGTTCCCCATGCTGACAAAATCACAGGTCTGATAGACAAAAGGGGATCACAAAAGGGTCAGGGTATAAGAATGGGTAGTCAGTCTTGGAATCAAGAAGACTTGGTGTCATGTCCCATCTCTGAAGCATGGAACCAGTTTCTCATAGTCCAAGTCTAGAGATTTTCATTTGTACCACATAATTTTGAAAATATCAATCAGTCAGTATTACTGGTATTCAGGAAATATTTGGAAAGAAAAGCCAGACTTTGCTAGAACATTCTCTAATGTAGTTTATTTCCCAAGAGATTGGGCGGCTTCTAAATTATTGATGGCTACATTAAAGAAACATTCTGTGTATTAGAAACCTGAAATTGCCACCACAAATTAGACTTCTCAGTGTGTGTGAGTTCAGTTCCCAAAGGTCCCTTTACAGAGAGGAAAGATTTCAGAGAAAAATCTAGAGCTTTTAATGTTGCCCTAATGCAGCCACAGAAACTCTGATGGGGTGATTCAATAAGGTCTCACGTGTACAGTTCTTTAAGGTTTATGAAGTGCTTTCTTCACAAGAATCATGTGAGACGAGGAATATAAAGACCTCATATTCCATTTTATGCATGAGGAAACTAAAGCTCAGAGTGGTCACTGTGTCTTGTCCAGGGTTCCCCAGTTAGTCAAAATCAGTTCTGGGACCACAGGTCAAGGCTTCTGACCCCAAGATCTAGCCTGTTTTTATAGCAGCTGAGACCCACCTTCCTGACTAATTTGGATTTCATCACCAGGAGGGATGGAAGTATGGAAATTTCTTCAAAGATACAGGTTGATAACTTATCTGTCATTCCAATTCTTAAAAAGTTGCCTGGGACACCGAAACTTTAAATGACTTGTCCAATGGCCATACAATTCAGGACCCTTCTCCATTCTGATAATTTTCCTTTGGATACTCTAAATTTTATTCTCCATGTATTTCTAGTGTGGCATCTTGAAGTGTATTATTCTCCAGACATGCCCTGGCAAGGCTAGAATGTAGAGGAAAAATCACATTCCTTTTCTTAGATGTTATGCTCTAATAAAATGCCTAAAGCCAATGACATTGGCTCTTTTGGATTCCATATTACATTACATTGTTGACTCATATTGAATTGTTTTTCACTAAAGCCTCTGTGTCTTTTTTGTTCCTAGGCAAAATACTGTCTATCCCTACCTCCCAAAGTTATACTCATGGAGTTGATTTTTTAAGCCAAAACAAAAAACCTTTACATTTATTCCTAGACTAAATTCGTCCCAATGTCCTTGGGACTTATATATATATAAATCCTGACAGTCATACACAGTGTTGCCTCTCCTGCCTTCATGTAGTCCAGATCCATTATAATCATATCTTGTGAGATAGGGCGATAAGAAGCCATCTTTAGTAACAAAGGCAAGACCCCCCTCACTGCTTAGCTTCCTCTCCACAGGCAACATGTGATTCTAAAGGACGTCCCCTTCTGAAAGATTGTCAGGCCCCCTGGCAAGAGCTAAATGGAGATTATTTAAAGACTTAAGTACATAGAAACCCAACTCCCTCATTTTTAATGGGAAGGCAGACTTTTATTTATTTGCTTTTTGAAATCTAGCCTAAATTAGATCTTATGGAACCCACAGCATCTAGTTTTAAGTTAATAGCCTGCCCTCTATTGCCCAAATGATAATTTGAACTTCACTGAAACATATCTAGGACCTAAAAGAGAAGTAACTTATATGTGTTTTGCTGACTTCTAGTCCCCATGTGTTGGGCACGCTCTTCAGTGGCCTGTAGATGTATCACCTCAACACATTCCTTATGGTCACCAAAAGAAGGCCAAAAGGAATTATTTCTAAAAAGGAGAAAAGAATATTTTCTGGGGTTCTAATGGTAGCCACTGTGGTAGATAGGTTCTGTCTCAAACTATAATGTGAGATGGGAAACCAAGGCATAACCAGATTTTCTTTAGTACAACAGCACCATGCAAGAATACTGAAATAAAAAATGATGAGCTTCATACTACTGGCATCACCTTAGTCAATCAGTCTATGTCTCCTGGGATCTTTCTGTGAATGCTTCTGCATTGAATCCAACTATAAATTCAGTACCAATTTCCAGGACAGTGACCAAAGGAGGGTGACTAGATGGCTCATAGGTTACTAGATACAGAGTTTGGAAAATATAATAAGAATAATATAGCTAGCATTGTATGCAGCACTTTAAAACTTGGAAAGGACATTACAAATAATATTTTATCTCATCCTCGCAACAGTCCTTAGAGGTAAGCTGCTATTACTTCATCCATTTTATACATGAAAAATTTGAGAAAAATAAGAAGCAAGTAACTTATCCAAGGTCATACAGCTAAGTGTCCAAGACTAGAAAACTCATGGGGTCCAAATGCTCCTTTTGCACATCAGGAAATGGGATGTCAATGAGATAAAGAGACTTGTCACAGGGCACAAAGATGTAAGGGTCCAAGATTTGAACATCAATCCTCTGATTTCAAGCCCAATATACATTCTAAGTGAATTTAGATCTTATGAATCCCTATTGAAGGGATTAGTGATATTTGGACCATATAAGGAAAAAATTAAGAAAGATAGGCTAGTGGCTTCCCAGAATGTGAAGGGCTGTCTCACAATAGGGGTGTTCACCTTGTTCTTGCATTACTTCCCCTAATTCCACATCTACCAATCACAGCTGATGCTCTGCTCTAGGACTGCCCAGAAGGCATTTAGTCAATTCTAATTCTTTACCCACTATCACCAGAGGGCAGAGCAAGCAGTAGTAGAAAAAAATAATAATAAGCATATTGCACTAGATGCCAAGAAGAACTTCTTGACATGAGCAATCTCATTAGGTGTTTCAGTGAAAATCTTCATGCAGAACCTGGACAACCTCTTGGCCCAGATATTGTACATGAATCCTTTGCAGAGTAAGAATTGACCAAATAGTCCCTGAGGTTTGTTCTAATTCTGAAATTCCATGATCCTCTCATTCCTGTATCCCTTAGAAGGCATCAATTTTATATAAAATCCATCTTTTGTATAAAATCCACTTTCTAAAACATCATCCACTTGAGTGGTATCCTTCATTGAGGTATAAGCTTTCTGAGGATAAGACTTATTTATGCTTTTGTATTTGTATGCCTAGCATTTAGCACAGTACCTGGGGTAAAGGAAGCCCTGATAAATACCTTTTAACTCATACATCTAACATCCTGACTGGGTTTCCTGAGCCATCAGGACCAAAGTATCCCACCAAAGTCTCACCAAAAGCCTCTTTAGCTCTTTGTGTCCATCTGGAAGGTCTTACCCTGTATTAATTCCAATTCATCAGCAACTACTTGGTGATTGTTTAGAGGTCTTGGAGAGGATTCAAAAACATTCAAGCTAGCTGATGCCTGCCTTCTTGGACTTTAAAAGCCAGTTGGAGAGATAAGGCAAGTACACAAGAAACAATAATGAACAGCCTAGAGAAGAGCGGACTAATTTGGGATTAGGGAGGGATGGTGAGAACAGCTAGAAAGACTACTTAGTAGAGATGGGATTGTAGCTAGGCTGCGGTGATGATTGGATTTGGCTCTCCCCTGATTGTAACAATGAAGGTACTTAGTTCTTCCTTGATTGTGAAGATGAAATTGTAATCCCCTTTCTATTTGTTGATTTAATCCCCAAAATGTAAGCACAGTACTTAAAGTTGAGGGGGAAGATCACTATGTTAGATCTGATCACCAAGTGTGTAAATCTTCCACTTAATCATATGTGATAGTGGGTAAAGAATTAGAATTGACTAAATGCCTTCTCAGCAGTCCTAGAGCAGAGCATTAGCTGTGATTGGTAGATGTGGAATTAGGGGAAGTGACACAAGAAAAAGGTCTTTAAAAGAAAGAGACAAGGGCCTGAACTAAGTTGGTTGTTAAAGGTTCTTCTTCTGGGAGTTGTTGGTGGTTGGTCCTTCTGGGAGTTTGAAAGAGATACAGTTGGAGTGGAGCCTGCTGGAGTTGAGGCTGATCAAAGAATTTGTTGATTGAACTGACAACATGGTGAGTGTAAAGGCTGACTTCCTTCCTTGCCCTTTCTGGAGGCATGAGCCTTTAGCAAAGGCCTGTCACCTTGAGACTCCTTTCCCCTTGCTGGGGCCTTAGAATTTCTACCTGGCTCAGAGGAAGCCGGAGCGCTCTCTCTCTCTCTCTCTCTCTCTCTCTCTCTCTCTCTCTCTCTCTCTCTCTCTCTCTCTCTCTCTCTCTCTCTCTGTCTCTCTCTCTCTGTGTCTCTCTGTCTCTCTCTCTCTTGATCTCTCTCGTTCTCTCTCTCTCGCTCTTGATCTCTCTTGCTCTCTCTCCTTGTCTCTCTTCCTTCGTATCTTTCCTCTATTGTAAAATAAACTACCTTAAATTCCATTTGACTTTAGTAATTCATTTTGGGATTTAGAATTAAATCCCTGGTGACCAAATAAATATTTAAAATAGTCCAACCATAAAATTAACAGCTTTCAACAATGGATAAGCAAGCTTGAGATCATTGAATGGTTAATCAGTCAGTCAAACAGAGAAGCTTTATTAAAGTCAGTCAGTCAATAAATATTAAACACTTGCTCCAGGGCAGACACCATGTTAGGTACTGGGGATAGAAGGATCACTATCACAAGACAGTCCCTTCCTGCCTTCAAGAAGATTCCTTTCTTAGAGGATGTGTTGTTGTTTTCAGCTACATCTGACTGTCTGTGACCTCCTTTGGCGTTCTCTTGGCAAAGATATTGGAGTGATCTGCCATTTCCTTCTCCGGCTGGTTCCAAAGATGAGGAAATGAAGGCAAACAAAGTTAAGTGACTTGCCTGGGGTCACACAGCTAGGAAGTGTGTGAGGCCAGAGATGGACTCAGGGAGAAAATCTTCCTGGCTCCAGGCCTGGGGCTCTATCCACTGTGGCACCTAACTGTCCTGAGCAAGTATAGTGTAGAGGAAGGTGGAAGGTATAGAGTAAATGGGCAGAGATGGGAAAGATCATGCTAGGTAAAGTGGAAATGAATAAGCAGAAAACAGTCCATTTTGCCTAAATGAGGGTTATCTATCTATCTAATTGCTTAAATGGGGGTTATTTATATATATGCATATATATATATATATATATATATATATATGTTATGGGAATGGAGGGAGATAAGGCAAAGGCAATGGTGCCATAAAATGCTAGAGCTAGGTGGACCCTTTATGGTAGCATATTGTGGTAGAAGGAGTGGAGGATTGGGGGCCAGGAGAAGTGGGTTTAGATATCCTAGTCATGTGACTTCCTGTAACATCACTGAGACTATCATCTATGAAATGAACAATATGCTCAATAACTTCTCTTGACAGTTATTTTTAGCAAAGTCTTTCATATGACTCTTTAAACATTTTAAACTATGAGCTCCCATCCTCTAGTCTAGAGGTTCTTAGTCTTTCTGACTGTATATAGTTTTTAAGGTGTTCAAGGACTTGGATGAAGAAAAACACCCACATCTTAACTTTCGCCAAACTTCGATTTCTTTATACTTCTGTATAGTTTTGTAATGCATTTAAAAGCATGATTCTGAGATGGAATCCAGAGTTTTCATCAAATTCCCAAAGTGGGCCATGACACAAAGGGGCTAAAGAAGCTCTGATTTTGTCTTACCCATTTGTTTTCCCAATGAGGAAAATGACTTCTTGATACAGAAGTGAAGTAACCTCTATAATACCATGGTGGCAATGACCAATGATCTAAGCCAGAGTAGAGTCAGATCACAGAATGTGTTGAATGTGTGGGCTCATTAACCTTGGAAAATGGACCCATTGACTGCCTTTATGATATGATGGATTAGACAGCCTTTCAAAGTCCTTTCCAGCTCTAGGTCTGTGAACCTAATGTTCATAATTGATTGGACAGAGAAGAAACTGGGGGGCAAATATACAGGGTGCAGGTATGAATGATAATAATCCTAATAAAATTAGCATATTAGAGTATTGTGTCATTAAAATGTGTAGGTAAAGAGTCTAAAACTATAGTTACCATGAAGCAAAAGATTGGATTATATTCAGCAAAATAAGTATTATTCTTAATATGAGAATCACATTGTGTTGTGCTCCAGGATGTACAAAGTGCCTTGAAATAATCCTATTGTCTTTGAAATTATTATTATTTCTAATTTGCAAATGGAGAAACTGAGGTTGAGAGAGATTGAAGAGACTTATACAGGGTCACTCAGTCAGGGTGACAGCAGTGGGAATAAGAAATAAGAATGAAGTTACTGGAATCTTACTAGAAGCTACCCCAGAATCTCACAATCTGGGGCCATGTTGGAAACAAGGTTGGGAAAATCTGGCCTGCTCTGGGACTGAGGCAGAGAGCTCTGAAGGAGCCCCATGAACCAAAGCCCCTTGAAAAAAGTAAACATCCCCTCCCCCACTATAGAGACCTGCTGAGACCTTTCAGTGGATCTGAATCCTCCTCTCCCCCTCCCAACATTTGCCCCCCACTCTAAGCTGTATTCAGAGGGCTTGTTTGGGCGGCAGTCCTGCTCCTTCTCCACAAAGACCTCAAAGCCCCCTGGTCAAAGCTGGGACTGATCCCCAGAGATCAGTGCTTTCCTGACTCCCCATAGCCTCCCTCCTTCTTCCCCCCAACCCTTCTGTGTGCGGTCTTTCTTCCTTCTGAAAACAGAGCTAAAAATAGCCGATTTTTCAAACACAACTGCATTATTTGTTGTATGGAGAGAACATATGAGTCACTTTCACTAAAGGCCAAAATAAATACAAGACTATATCCTCTCTTAAATAATTCCCCGAGGAAGGCACACACTGCCTGCAGCCCACAACCACAGAAATGCAAGCTCTTCTCTCCATTAACCCTCTTCCCTCTTCCCCTGCAAGGAGCCAAGACCCTACCTGGGGGGCAGGCACCGTGCCCTCCCCAGGCCCGGTCCCTTCCCTTGATTGCTCATCTCCAGGCACCCCTTCTTGGGTTCTCTACTCATATGCATAATTTGGAGAGATGTTCTCCTCTCAACCTCCTCCCCCATGACTCTTCCACTGTGACTCAGGATGCTAAAAATAAGCACCTTTCTTCTATTCACAAATTGTTTTCTCACCCATTATTTTAAAGGTAATGAAGGTGGGTAGAATAGATTTGGCCATGTTGGGAGGTACACAGGTCTCAGATGATGGCAGATGATGGCCCCCACTGGGGAAACAGTGAAACAATAACAGGATCCTGTTACCCTATTTGGTCCAGGGATCCCAAGAGGAGGAGGGAAAAGGAAGGCGGCCAGAAGGAGGGAGGAAAAGAGGGGAGGCTTGGATGCCTGATGCCAGTCAGCAGTGGCTCTATTCATTCTGGACTTTTCGTCTGCTGTTGTGATCCAGACTAAAAGAGTTTTCAAGTGAGGTGGCCACCGTTACCTGGCAGGCTCCAAAGTTTGGGCTGTTTCAGGAAAGGCAAATCTCCCCACCAGAGAAAGGTGTTCCACAAGACCTTGATCAGGGCAGGACGAGTGTTGGGGAGCAGAACTAGGGGAAGGCAGAGATTATTTCAGAGGAACTAAGTTAAATGTAAGCACTGGAAGGGAGTTCTTCAGCAGGTATAGCCTAGAATAGAAGAGAATACCATGCCTAGTCATGCTCTACATCATGAAAAACCTGCCAAATCCAATCAAGTACTTATTTTTGAGTTCCTATTAGGTGCTAGTGGCCATGCTGGGGATACAAAGGCAAAAGGGAAGCAACCTCTGCCCTCAAGGGGTGGCCTTTCTGAAGGAGTGGACTTAACTTTCCACTGGGGATTCACCTGATCTAACATCTAAGCTTTATTCCTTATCAGTTGTGCCTCTGTGTAACTCACTGTACTTCTGTGAATATCTGTTCCTTCATTTAGGAAGTCAGGCAACTTGGGATAATAGCTAGGGATCTAGACTAAAATCAGGAATCATCAGGTGAAATGCCCCTTCCCTATCCCCAGTAGCTGTGTGACCTTAGGTAAGTCATTTAACTTCTTGGTGACCTAAACATGAAATCATATGAATCAGAAATGGAAATGGAAAAAAACAAATAAATATAAAGGTACCATGGTAGGCACCAAGGTAAGTTGAAAACAATCCTTGTGCTCAAGGAACTTCCATTCCAACAGGTGGGATACAAAATCAAAACATCAATAAATAGAAAGAATATCAAAGTAAAGAAGGAATGGTGGAGATTGGGGGAATCCTGAGAGATGGAAGATTCACAAAAGGTATCCTGTAGGAAGTTACAGGTCTAACTAAAATGGGAAGGGTGGAAGCAAGATGGGATTGCACTCCAGCCATGGAGGATAGACTGGGCAAAGACACAGAGGGTCTAAAAATGCCATATTTGGGACAAGTCATTGGCTCAATTTGACTGGAATGGAAACTGCATGAAAAAGGTCTAATTCAGAGAAAGTTTGGAAAGGTAGATTGGAGCCAGACTGTGAAGGGCTTGGCATGCATACCAGACTGATTGATATTTTGTTCTAGAAGCCATAGGGAGCCATTGAAGAATTGGGGGGGAGATGACTAACAGGGTCAGATTTGTCCTTGAAGAACATCACTTTGACTGTGTGGATGATGGACTGGGGTGAAGCATGGAGATCTGCTAGGAGACTCTCGCAATAGTTTAAGCAAGAAGGGATGAAGGTCTGAAGTAGGGAGGAGCCACACAGGGAGAAAAAGGGAAATGCAAGAGAGAGACATTGAGATAACCAGAAGGCATGGCTGTGGTCAAGATCAAGCATGTTCCTTAGTTGAAGGCACTTGGAAAACATACATGTAAGGGCTGATTTGTCGTGCTCTCAAGGACGATGCCTCAGGCAGTGCTTTACCACACACACACACACACATACACACACACACACACCCTTTCCTGCAGGAGAATTGCTGCCACCATCTCAGGCCAGATTTCTACCTGCAGAGAGTCCAGCCCCCTCACCCCGCATACATTACCGGGGAAGCATAGCAACGGGAAGCACCCATTTCATTATGTGTCTGTCTATCTTTGCATAGCTTAAAAATACATTAGCCCAGCATGGAAATATCATCCCTTACATTACCTGGGAACAGGGTGAAAATTGTTTTCTCTTTTCAGAATCAGGGAGGAAACCACACACACGCACACATACATACACACGCATGCACACACATGTGCACACACATATACTTCCATCTAATTATAATGCCAGCTATCTATCAATTGGATGAACCTCTTAGCTCCCCATCCAGAACTAGATGAGAAGTAGATATTGTAGATTTTTGAATCAAATCGACCCCAATGTGAAGAGAATGTTGATTGTTCAATCTCTTTCAATGCAAAACCTCTGGGAGCTCTGTAATAATTGGATTTGGAGTTAGAGAATCAACACCTCCTCCCCAAGGCCCTTCAGGATTTGCCTCCTCTGCTCATCTTTTTCTTTGACTTTGTATTTCCTAACTCATCTTTTGACCTGCTCTTTACCACTGGCAGAATAAATCAGTCCCTGCACGAGCAATTATTAAGCATCTATTTTGGACCAGTACTTGGAAGGTCCTTGGAGGGGAGGAGCTGTTTAATTTTTTGGCTTTGCCTCCCCAGAAGGTAGCAGAGTGTCAAGCACACAATGCATGCTTAACAAAGACTTCTAGACATGTCCCTCTACTGCTTTGTACATCTCAGGGACAGAAACAGGGTATACAAAAAATGAAACAGCATAAATTTTCAGAGTTCTCTTACAGTTTTCCTCCTTTAATTCCTACTTCCTCCCTCCCTCCTCTCCTCCCTTTCTCCCTTGCCTTCCTCCCTCCCTCCCTCCCTCTCTCTCTCTCTCTCTCTCTCTTTCCTTTTCCTTCTTTCTTTTTCCCTTCCTTCCTTCCTTTCCTCCCTCTTTACTTTTTCCTTCTTTACTTCCTTTAAAAATGTTATGTGGCACTCTGGGAGGGAACAGGGAAAGGATGCAGAGAAAAAATCTAAATGATATTAAAACTAAAAAAAAATCAAGAAAGAATACACCTGGAATCAAATTGAATCTGAGTTCAAATCCCTAAATGATCTGGACTAAATGATTTTCTTTCCTTGGACCTTGGGTTCCCATTTGTAAAATGAAGGAGGCTGGAATATCTGAACTCTGAAGTCCTTCCAGCTCTAGATCAATTATCTTTCTTCCTTCTTCTTGGAATTTTGTTTAGCACACTGTACACAGAGCCTAGAAATGCAGAGGGTAGCCTCCATACAAAGTCTTTGGTAAAATTTAGGACTTCTTTTCCCTCAGCCTAAAAGGAAACCATTTTTTACTCTGGATAAAGGCTCTTGACAACATATCCCTTCTTTTCCAGTTTAAGTTTCTCTTAAGCAAAGTAGGGCTGATTTCTAAATAATAAATCTATATATTTTTTGCACACCCACACAAAAAGTCTTACCACACAGTTGGAATTAGAACAGAGAGGAAGTGTCCAGAGAAGCAGCTCTTGGCCCATCCTTTCCTTTAACCCCTATTTGTTCCCCCCACCCCAGCCTAGTACTATAAAATCTACTTTTGTCTGATTGAAAAGTCAAACAAGCTTGGACTGTCCCTGAGTTGTTTTGAAAACTCTGAAGGACAATGATGTCTTAGCACTGTTTGCTTGGCTCAGGAAATGCCTGGGGATCCCTTGGGGGGGGGGGGGAAGAGGGGAAAGTTGGCCTTGAAGGAGAAAGCTGTTCCAACATGGTGCCCAACCCAATGTGCTTTGATGATTCAGCAGAACCCTTAGGACTTTTCTGTTCTAGTAGAAAAGGAAGGCTTGGAACATCCACCACTTCCCATGACAGAGGGAAATATAAATAGTTTGAGAAGTTATATATTATAAATGTAGAGACCTTGATTGGCAATCAGGAATATCTTGGTTCAAATTCTACTGGAGACCAATATTAGTCACTTAACCTGGATACATTTGCCTCCATTTCTTCATCTGTAAAATAAGGTGTGTAGATGTGGTGATGTCCAAAGTCCCTTCTGAGAAGATAGGAGGCTCAGTGGATAGAAGACAAGGCCTCAAGTCATAAAGACCTGAGTTCAAATCTCACCTTGGACACTAGTTATGTGACCTTGGGCAAGGCAAGTCACTTTTCACCCTGTTGTCTATTTTTCTCATCTGTAAAATGAGTGGGAGTAGGAAGTGACAAGCCACTCTAGGATCTTTTCCAAGAAAACCCCAAATGGGATCATGAAGAGCCAGACACAACTGAAATCACTTAACAAAGGTCCCTTCTTGCTCTAACTCTATGTGGCTGTCATCTTATGAGTCAATGGTTTCTAAGGTCCCTTCTATCTCTAAGTCTATGACACTATGATCCTATAATCTAGCCCAACCTTCTTCTTTTATACAGAAGGCAACAAGCCCATATTGCATGATGTTCCCAACTTCCCATACATAGTAAGAATTTGGAAGCTGGGGAAGAAACTTATTTTCATACAATTTGGGAATGTTGACTAAAGACTGCTTCAGGAGAGAGGCAAATCAGTTCATCAGCAGGCAGTCATTAAGCACTCACTGTGTGCTGAGCACCCTGCTAGGTGCTGGAGGTACAACAACAAAGACAAAAACAACCCAATAAACAAACTTGAGGAAATCCCTAAGCCACAGTTTCTTCCCCTATGAAATGGGTGGGTTAGAGGAGATAATCTCAGAAGGTCCCCTTCAATTCTTAATTATTATGACTGAAGCAGAAATCACATCTCTGCCAGATAAGATGTTGTACCACTCTGAGCTTGTCTCTTTATGAGTGATGCTATTCTTGGAGTCAGAGACCAAAGTTAGAATCTGAATTGAGCCACTGGCTTGCTGTTACTCTTGACAAGAAGAAAATATATGCAAAGTACTTTCCAAACCAAAAAGACTCTAGATAAATGCTGGCTCTTATCAAAGGGCAGCTGGATGGTACAGTGGATAGAGTGCCAGATCTAAAGTTAGGAAGACTCACACTCCTTCGGTCAAATATGGTCCCAGATTCTCACTACTGCATGACCCTAGGCAAGTCACTTCATCCTCTTCACCCCAATTTCCTTATCTGTAAAATAATCAGGAGAAGAAAATGGCCACCCCCACCAGTATTTTTGCCAAGAAAAGTTCAAATGGGGTCACAAATCTTTGAACATGACCAAAATAATTGAACAATCAATCAATTAATCAGGACTTCCAGGCACTGTGCTAGGCACTGAGACACAAAGGAAGCAGTTTCTGCCCTCCAGGGGCTTCCATTCCAGTGGAGGATGTGGTACATACAAATATAAGTAAATGCAGAGTATGATTTTCACCTGCAATGGTTGAGAAAGTGTGGATGAGTCTTCAAGGTCTCTAGCAATGTCATCAGTTGTTGTTTTCAGCCCAGCCCAGGAGCATGGAGGGCAGTGATAATAATAATCCTGGAAATATTCAAATCTCTCTGTATATACTGCCTCTTCCATTAGAATGGAAGCTCTTTGAAGGCAGAAGCTATTATTCTCCTTCTCCTCCTCCATCCTCTGGGTGGATTAATGAGATATCTGAGCTCTAGAGCTGTAGCATCTGGTGGTTTTATAGCTGAGTAATAGGGTGCTTTCAAAGCCAAGCAATGATGAGGAAGATGAGATTGTGTCCTTCTCAGGGACTACTATGGGCACATCTTGGACAAGTTCCCTCCTCTGTAAAATGAAAGCTTTAGACTAGAGGGCTCCAAAGATGGCCTTGGAGACAGTGGGCTCCTAAGGAACAGATAAAAACAAAATTTATCTTTTACCTTTCTTTGTATGCTCTGCTCTTGACCTAGTGTGTGACACATAGTAGGTGCTTGATAGTTTTTGACTGACTTGAAAGGTCCTCCCAGCTCTAAATCTAAGATCCTTACAAAATTTACAAAAGATTTCAAATATATTGTTTTCTTTGAGTCTCACAACAACTCTAGGAGGTGAGTAAACACTTAGAGTCAAGGCTCACAGAGATGACTCGATTTGTCCCTTAGAGAATGGTGGGGAGAAACAGTTAGAAAGGCGTCTTTTGCCTTCCTTCAAGCCTTATAAGAACACTCACATGGAACACGTCGGGGACAGACCCTTGCTATGAAGCCAAAGCAAGAGTTGGAAGAGACTTTAGAGGCTTCTGAGTCCAGCCTCTTCATTTTATAGATAAGGATTCCCAGGGTTTGGGGCAGGATTTGAACACTTGACTAGAAGCTTAGTCCACCATGCCTCCCAGTGGCCAATGTGACCTTCGGCATCATAATAATCCATTATTTTTTTCTTGAACTACTTAGGTGCTCTGAGGCAGTGCAGCAGGTGAGTTAGTGCTGCTGGCCTTCACAACTGAGGCATTTCTGTGCATAGCTATTCAATCTGACTACCAGGGACTTCTTCCTTCAGTTCTACTTTTGGCCATTAAATGTGGAGGGCTTTTCTGACTTGGCCTCTTTCTTCAGATGCTCCAATTCCCTTTAGGGAACAATTTACACCAGAAAGAGTAACTGTCATGAACAGAAAATAGCAAGCCCAGGAATTCAGGCCACTGTAGGAATGCTGAAGAATATGAAGAGAATGAGCCTCTCTTGGCACCCAATGGATCAGCTCAGAATCAAGAAGGTCCAAAGGGCACCACCAGGGCTTTTTGTGTGAGAGCTAAGGGACAACGATGTGAGGGCAAAATCTTTCTGGTAAATTAGGAAAGCTAGAGAAAGGATTCTAATGGCCTGGGACAAATCCCTAAACCGCCAGAGATCAGGGACTCCCCCAATACTCTCCTCTTGGTCTTCTGCCTCAAGTCGTCCCCAGGAAGTCCTTCGGTTATCAGCTGGATTGATATCGCTAAACTTAGGTTATTCCCCTGCTCCAAAAATCTCTAAGTGCACTCCATTGCCTCTGGAGAACCTCCTCTGTTTGGCCCTAAAAACCTTTCACAGCCCCCCAGTCCTCTTCATGCATTCTAGCCAAACTGATCTTGCCATTCCCCATACATGACCCGCCACCATAGAACACAGTGACTTCTATCCTTGGAATAGACGTCCTCTTTCCATTGGCCTCTTGGAATTCTGTTTCCTTCAACTGTGGGGACAGGACTTGGGATTCCATCCCTGTAGAAAACTCCCAAATGAGAAAAGTCCATCTAACCATGCCAAGGGGTGCCTAGAGCCCTACAAGGTAAAGTGACTTGTTCAGGGTCACAGAGACAGAATGTGACAGATGTGGTACTTGAACTCAGATCTTGTTGGTTTTGAGACTCTTTCAAAGCACAAATTCACTATTTTGATAAATTACCTGACATCCCCAGCTGCTACTGCTCACCTATCAAGAAAAGTCTCTACATGTATGTTGTGTATTCCAAAAACTCTTATTGTGGCCTGAAAATTAGCTGGATTTTGCTTCCTATTTTTTGCAGGTGCTAATTACTAACAGCTGGGGCCATTTCTTCACTGGTCATTCCTCATAGCAATTAAAATACAGGCCTGTCTCACTTTGGTTGAGTTGTTTCTGGATCCATGTACCTGCTTTCCTTCCATCGAATAGAGCATCTTTGATGAGGGCAATTATTCCATTTTTATCTTTGTGCCCCAGGACCAAGTACAAGGCCTTGCACACTGGAGGCAATAAATAAGGGTCTATTGAATGAATGAATGGAAAAGAGTTGCATGCCTCAATTTAATCTTTCTTAAAAACACATGTAGCTAATTGTTTGCAAAGTAGAGAGCCCTGGAGGATGAAAGCGATTTATTTGCCATCTGTCCAATAAAACACACATGCTGCTCCCAGTTTTATCTCTGCCTTCTTAATCCTCCCAATATCTCCCTCTGTGATCTCCAGTGGGAGGCCATCCAGAGCTCTGGCTCTGCAATATTGCCCTATCACTGGCAGCAAGAGCATCATCGATTATCCTAGGGATGCCCAGATGATAAATGGCTCGCTCTGGAAAAGAGAGCATGGTTGACCCCCCTGGCACACTTTGATTCTGGGCCTCTTTGCTGTCTGCCAACTTGGTTGGATGCTCCACTGCCAGGATCACAGGGGATTGTGAGAGCACCATCAAAAGATCACCCCGGAGATATGATTTTTACCCCCATACACTTAGCAACGAATCTAAAGGAACCAGCTCAGTAGGGCAGACAAATGAGGAGGCTGAGCTACTTGTTCTCCTGAGGATGTTCACCTAATCTGATTGTAAGTCTTGTCTAGAAAGTTTTGTGATCCACGTCAGATTCATCGCTGTAATAAAAAGCCGTCTACATGGCGCGAGACATAGACGTTCTTCACTAGCCCCAATCATGGCTGGATGGAGGAAGCCAAGGGGGTGTTTTTGACTGTTCTCTCTGGTTTTACTGCAGATAGAAATACATAAAGAAGAGGCAAATGTGAGCCAGACAAGATGGCAAAGGCTCTGCCTCCTTTGCTTAGCCTCAAAGTCAAATGTATGCAACATCCCTAAAGGTAGCTCCCACCCAATGAGTCTGCCTTGCTCCTTTGGGGTTTCCTTGACAAAGATGCCAGCTGAGGGTTTAGAAGGACGTGGCTACCCATAAGGGGTTAAATAAGAATTCGAGGAAGTTTTAACTCCAAATCAGATAACTGTCAGGGACATCTTTGATTTAGCTTCAAAAAGAGGAAGACAACCTTGTCTGGCTTTTGTTCTCCTGTCCCTCAGCAGAGGTGGTGTTTTGGGGCTTTATCTATGACCAAGCAGCTGTCAGTCCCACCACACAAGGGAGAGACGGTCACTGAATCCAGCAAAGAGGAGCAGAAATGGCCAGAAGGTGGTCCTACACATGGGCCCTGGATGTGCCCCTCATCACAGAATCACAGAATGTGAGAGGGAAAGGGCTCAGGAGCTATCTGGTCTAACCCATTCACCAAAGGAATCCCCATTCCAACATACCAGCCAAGAAGTCTCTGAATACCTCCAAGGAAAGGGGAACCCACCACTTTGGTCTGGAGTCATGTTCTGCCCACTTTGGGCCAACTCTAAGTATAAGAACCTTTTCCTGACATCGAATGTAAATTGAACACTTTTACAACTTCCTCATGATCACCCAAAGCTAGATATCATATATCCCTGAGTCTTCTCCAAGAAAAATGTCCCCAGTTCCTTCAACTGATCCTCACAGGAACTCAAGGTCCTTCACCACCTTGGTTGCCCTCTTCTGAACACTCTCCATCTCTTCAAAGTCTTTCTTCAGTCCTGGCACCCAGAATTGGACAGAAGATTTTACATGATTTCTGACAAAGTGCAGAAGGACTTCTTGTCACATTGCCATTATCAGTCATTGAATCCAGCCATCCAAAGAGCTCTGAAGCCATCTGATTCTTTAAACCATCTAATTCATATTTCTTCATCTTGGCCACAAGAACAGCATGAGCCACGCACCCAAAGATTTGCTAAAATCTAGGTAAACCATATTTCCTAGCTTAGTAATCTTGTCCAAAAAGGAAAATAAGGCTTCTCTGGTATGCTTGTCCTTGATGAAACCATGCTGGCTCTTTTAAATCACTGCTCCCTTTGTGAAACGTCCACTAACCATCTAGTCACTTATCCTAATGGCAAGCAGTCCGGTTGAGAAAAAATCGACACATGAGGAGGGGCTCATGAGCTTTGGTTTGAAGGAGGAATGACCTACAGATTGTCTTCAACCTAGAAAACCTTTTCTAGGAATCCAAGTGGGAGAGGGGATGGCCCAGAGGATACACAGAATTTGGAAAGTTCTCATATAAACTAAGAAAACAAGAATAAAGGAAAATAACATTATCTAGCAAAAACAGCAAAGAGTGGGAGGGGAAGACATTAAGGACATATATTTTTGCACATATAAGAAGCATAGATATAGAAAAATAGTGAAAATAGCATGAATCAAGATTTCAATTTAAAAAAAAGACAAAACCCTTGTGCAGAAGAAGCTTTCAATTCCACTTAATGGCTGTCCACAAATTAATGTACACAGAGAGCCACTAATGAGCTGTGGATTCAGCTAGAATTAAACTAAGGCCAGACTTTGAGATTTAGTTTGGGTTATAGAAAATAAAAACAAAAAAGAAACATCCCAAACCTATAGATGCTCTTCAGTAAATGCAAGCTTTTTTGGGTCTTTCCATCAACATTATCAGTTCATGACACTCCAAAGTGAGGGGGATCTTTGTTTTGTTTTAGTGTGGGTTGTGCTTTTATAAATGTCTTGTGTTTACTTCAAAATAGATAGAGATTGTTCTGAGTACACAAACATATTGCATGTGTGTGTAAACACATGTGCCTAAATACAGAACTATAATTAGAGAGAGATCTGTCTAAAGTTTCCTTTATTCTAGTAAACATCCATGAGAAAAAATTTAGATTCTCCAAATCCATCCATCTGTGGCAAATTTGATTTCCTGCCATTTATTAGTTTGGGCACTGAATCTGGTACCTCCTTTTGGGGGAGAGGGCTGGGAGGTCGTCTAGCCCCATTAGGTAAGAATTATATTGTGCTGAAATCCTTAGTGCAACAAAGAAAGCAGGTCAAAACAAGAAAATATTCCCTCAACGTCCAGATATTGGTGCATGTATAATTCATGGGTCCACACTTCTATGCATATCACTTCTGCCTGAGAAATTTAGCCCACGATTGATGGCACCCAGACTGCCAGCCCGAAGGAAGTCTATGTTTGCTTTCATAACAATGGAAGAGAGCTACCCTAGGGATGCGACTGGAATTCTCGCTTGCTAGTCACCTGCTAGTTGGTGACTCCAATATATTAGGTCTATCAAACATAACTGCCCTTACCTATCGAGCCCCATTTACAATTCCCTGGCCACTAGACATAAACCACGCACCAGGCTTCCAGGCACTGAATCAGAGCCAAGAGACTTCTCTGCAATTGGAATGCCTTCCACGGGTGGCTGCTGAAGTCCACCCTTCAACCCCTCAATTCTTTCTGCTGAGTGATCATTTAAACTCCATCTATTATCAGGCTTGGGAGGCTATTTAGGCTTGGGAGTTTCCGTTCCATCTACTGAGGAATCTGAGACCTCCTTTAGGCTCCTTGGAACGAGAAGTTAAATATTTTTTCAAAGAGGTGTGAAAAATGAACCATTTCCTCCTTCAGCTTCCTTGGCCACAGCCTGGATGATGCTTAGAGCTCATCTGAGGCCAGAAAACAATGGAAAACAACAGAACTTCAGCCCTAACTCAAGTAACCTTCTCCTAAAGGCATGTATGTGCCTGTGCATTTCTGTGTCTGTGTGTGTGCTCAATGTGTGGCTTAGGTCCAGATACGAGAGCATCAGAATGAGGAAGGCCCAAGATGGAAACCCTTTTACCCATCCAGATGGACAACAAGAATACAGTTTGTAGTCGTCAGTTGTCTGGAGCAATAAGAGGCTAAGTGACTTCCCCAGGGTTACCCAGCTAGTAGAGGAGGCAGGGAAATAGAGTGGAAAAAGCCCTACCTTGGAGTCAGAGGATTTGGGCTCCCACTTGTGTCCCTGGACCTCAGTCTCCCCTTCTGTAAAATGAGAGCATTCAAGCAGACGCATGGGAAATCACTTCTATTTCTAGAGCTGGTATACTCTGTGCTAGGGGAACACCTCAAACTCAGGTCATCCGCACTCTGGGGTCCCTCCTCTACCCAAAGTTCTACACTGTACCTAAAAAATAGACTGCTTTTTGGCAATTCTTTCTCTCCCAAAGGAACACAAGATGGAGAACCTCCAGGCCATACATGGATGGGTTGG